>NC_056730.1:585614614-585862114 GCF_019279795.1 Protopterus annectens | reverse complement strand
AGTAGAAGAATCACCGCTGCCATGAGGCCTAACGCTTTCAATACTAGCTTGACTTGAACTCTGTTGGGCTGAAAAAGGGACTGAACATTCCACCTTATGCCTGTCACTCTCTGAGATGGTAAAGTTGCAGACATTTCTGTGGTGTTTAATACGGCACCTATAAAGTTTATACATTGACAAGGCGACAAGGAGGATTTTGCAAAATTTATAGAAATACTTAGATTGTTGCAAAGTTGAATAGTGTAATCCCTGGCCATTATAAGATGCTGCTTGGTGGTAGCGGAAATTAGCCAGTCATCTAGATATGGAAACACCTGGAATCCTTTTTGTCTCAGGTGAGCCATGACCACTGCCAAGCATTTGGTGAACACCAGGGGGGCTGTGGTGAGACCAAAGGGCAGTGTTCTGAATTGATAATGACTGGCTCCCAGCCAGAAGCGGAGAAACCTCCTGGAGCGCCTGTGTATCTTTATATGATAGTACGCGTCCTGGAGGTCTAACGAGCACATCCAGTTGTCTCTGTCCAAAAAGGGTAGAATGGACTGCAGTGTTACCATCTGAAATTTTGTCTTTTGTACAGAGTTGTTCAATCTGCTGAGGTCCAAAATGGGTCTCCAGTTGCCAGTCTTTTTTGGTACCAAAAAGAATCTGGAGTAGATTCCAGAGCCTAGCTGATCTGCTGGGACTGCCTGAATGACTCTTTTTTCTAACAGCTTTTTTATTTCTAGCTGTGCCTGACCCCTTTGTGTGGGTGGTACGTCTGGTAGGGGTCTTGGCGGTTGTACCGGAGGGGAAGTGAAGGGAATTTTGTAACCCTCTGATATGATCTTCTGTACCCATGTGTCTTGGGAGAGGGATTGCCAGGCTTCCGGGCTCAGAGATAATCTTCCCCCGACTGCCTCCGAAGGCAGACAGTCGGGCAGCTTCTCAGGGATGCTGAAAGGGTTGGTCAGGGAAAGATTCCCTGGAACCCTGGTTCTGTGGACCCCCTCTGCCCCTGGGGTGGCATCTGTTATTATTCCCCCCACTGCCTCTGGGGGGAAATTCACCACGTGCGGCAGGCGCGACTCCCTGTGGTTTGCGGAACCACATCTTTCCACCCCTCTGTCCCTTAGGATAAGGTCTAGAAGGTGTGGAAAAATGGACTCCCACGGCAGAGAGAGTCTTACCATCTTGCTCGCATCTGGTGAGGGTATTCTTCACCTGAGGTCCAAACAATTCTGAACCATCAAAGGGGGTGTTGGTGAAGGACGCCTTGAAGGGATTGGCAAAGTTACAGAGTCGCATCCAAGCGTGACGTCTCAACGCAACACCTGTGCCAGCGGCCCTACTCACTCCATCGGCTGCGTAGGAGATAAGCCGCATGGAGGAGTTAACAATGGAGTTCAGGGTGGCCAGCTAGGAGTTCATCTTGTCCTGATACCCCGCAGCAGAAGGATCCTGTACAGTTTCACCCAGTTCTTTGAGCAAGTCTCTCTGAAGGTGGGGGAAATGACATAAATAGTTCAGCGATCGCATAGTAAAGGTCGCTGAAGCAAATGTCCACTTGCCGTACCTGTCCATGGTCCTGGACTCTTTGTTAGGAGGATGAACAGGTACAGAAGGATCAGCCAATTCCTTCTTAGTGGCTGCTGCTACCACCATAGCATCAACTGTAACACACCTTTGGTGAAAAAGGATTTGTCCTCTGGTGCAGAAATAAATTTAGAGGGCCTCCTAGGGGTAGGTTCCATTGAATCAGGAGCTGCCCATGCCTTTCTAGCCACTACCTCCATTAGTGGGTCAAAAAGGGGAGACACCCAGGAGGTGGAAGGGCGAGATCCAAAAGTGTCAAGGTATACCGACTTGTCCTCAGAGGGTTTGAGAGTGGACCAATTTCCCCTCTGTTTTAGGATCTCTAGGATGTCTGAAAAAGAGACATCCTCAGAGGGGGATCTCGGGGAACCCTCCGACTCATCCGAGTCGGTGTCCGACGTGACGTGACAGACTCGGGGGAGTCTATGTGCTTCCTCTTGCACTTTCTTTTCCTAGGGGGTTCCCCTGAAACTTCAGGGGAGGCCTCGGAAGAGGAGGAGACACCCAAAGTGGGTACCCTACGCTTTGGATCTCTGCTGTCAGATGCAGGAGGATGGCCAGAGACCGTAACAGGCACTGCAGAGGGAGGAGCTGCAGAACTTAACCTTGGAGTGGACACTGGGTACAGCACGCTCCTCATCACCTTGAAGGCTCCCCTATCAGGTACCAAGGGTAGTCCTGGCTCCGAAGAGACCCGAACCGCCCCCGGCACCGACAGATAAGGCTCCGCAAATGATGTCAGGGCCGAACTAACCAGAGCCGAAGCTCCGAGACAGAGAGTGGGGTTGGACAAGGGTCCAATGCCACTCGCCCCCTCAGAGCCGACAATGGAGTCCCAGCGCCCGGACCTCTCCACGGACGGAACCAATGAAGAGGTCGGAGCCAACGACACCGGAGCCGAAGGTGGGAGTATCGGCTCCGACGTGGGCAAGGTTACGGTTCCGACAAACTCCGGCTCCAAACATGAGAGGTTAGTCGAAGGAGGAATTGATAGCGGTACCGAAGGAGCCACAGTCTGGTGAGATGGGCTCTGGAGCATTTGGGCTAGTGCCTGAGATTTTATGAGCCTACTGACCACCCTCTCAATGTCGTGGTCGGAGAGCCTGGATGACCTGGATGAGTGGGTCCTATGACTCCGCTCTGATAGGAGAGGGGATCTCGGAGCCGATTGGACGGATTCTAATGAGGGGGATCTAGAGCGCTTGCGCACTGGGGTCGGCTCCAATGCCGGTTTCGGAGCGGATACCACTTTGCCCGCCTTGGATCTGATTGGAACCGATGTCGGAGCTATCTCAATAATGCCAGCCCTGGACTCAGAAGCTGGAGCCGAGGGTTTGGAGGTTTTTGAAGACTTCCCCGAGCCAGACTTGCACGGGGAGTCATCGGGCTTTAACAAGCCCCTTAAGATGAGCTTATTACGCTGCTCCTGCAGGACTCTTGAACTAAACCCGTGACAGACGGAACAAGAGTCCTGCAGGTGTAAAGGCCCTAAGCAATAGACACAAGAAGTGTGACTGTCTGTCAGAGACATTTTCTGACAGCACGAGTCACACTTTCTGAATCTCGAGACCTTAGTGTCTTTGGACATAGTCCTAACAACAGTAAACACAGTAATCACAGTCAGTCCACACACACACTCAACTTAAAACTAGACAAAGTTAAGGGAACTGACTAAACCCACACACAGACACAGTAAGGGGTGGGGAAAATTAAGGTAAAGCCCGTAGGCCCAAAGATAAAAATTAACTAAATAAGGGAAGAAGGGCTACAAAAGTGTTTGTAATGAAAAAGACAATCAGTAGGGACCTAACAAAGGGGGTCTAACTGGAAAAAATACCTGAAAATTAGTTTAATAGAAAGAATTCTCTTTACTGACCTGAGCCGGTAAAAAAAGACAACCTCGCAGCGAAGCGGCAAATGAGATATGGGGAGTTAGCGCATGGTATTGTGAGTTATAGGGCTGCCTCGAGCCGGTAAAAATAGTTCTTGAGCTATAGTATAGGCCGAGTCAGAGCCGAGGATCAGCTCCGAACCCATCCAGCAAGAATGAAGGCGAGAATGACAACTTAACATATATATATATATATATATATATATATATATATATATATATATATATATATATATATATATATATTCATTAGTGAGTTTGATCAAAACAGAAAACATCAAACAAACTTATTGGCAAATACCGTTAATTGCCCCAAAAAAATTGCAAAAAAAAGTAATCACAAATGTAAGCCAATAAGTTACATTTGTGATTACCAAAAGCTAAACTAAAAACAACTTTTTATGTGATGTAGCTTCACTCCCCAACCCCCAATTTAGGTGATCTGTCCCCACCCCTGGAAATTAAATCTACTAACTCCAGGGGTGCACAAACTCAAAGAAAGGGCAAAACCCTTTAAATTATTTAATTCTCAATATAATGAATTTTGACTGTTACATAGTTCATTAAATTGTACCAGCAATGAAAAACACCAGTGGTTTACCACCCAATAAAATGCATGCATCTCTAACTCATACATTTATTTACAAATATATATACATATATACATATACATATGCACAGATATATATATATATATATATATATATATATATATATATATATATATATATATATATATATATATATAAAATATGTCTGTGTGGGTGTGCGTGTGTATCATACCATCAAAGGCAGCTTTAACTACTAGAAAAAAAAACAGCAGATTAAAATGATTGAATGTACTGTTGACTGAAAAGCCATTTCATCAAGAAGTGTAATTTAAAGGATTTTGTGTGGATTGGTAATGCCCCCTGTCAAGTTGTACCCCTAAATTTGTATACATTTTCATGTATACATATGTGCTTTTATTGTACTAGTATTAATGCTGTCCACCTACCTCTAGTGTTATTTTGGTTGTCGTGTCAAAGTAATAGGAAAGTGATTGGGTTCAGAAAAGACCAAATGACCACCTGAGAGATGCAGTAAACAAGACCTACAGTTAACAGCTTTAAGCCCACAAAATGATTGCTGTACTAATGTAAGTAACACAGTATTATGGCTATTATATTGCCCGTATTACAAATGTGAGCCTCTGCTCACAGGCATACCTAATGATGGTAAACTGTGTAGAATGGGATTGGGTGGGACACAGACCTTTTCACCCATGTATGTCTGCAGTAGATTTATAGCTACCATGTGACACAGTTGTCTTGTAAATGCTTATTATTACCCATTAAGTTACTAAATGTGTGTATATTAAAAAAAATGACACATTTATTATACCTGTTTATCATAATCTAATGATTGCAGAACTTAGAACACATCCAAATTCTCTTTCCTCCTTTGGACATTAAATAAACTATGCAGAAAAGAATAACCTTTTTTTTTTTTTTTTGCTTGGCAAAACCCACAGGGCAGACAGTATTACACTTTGGGCAGTAGCCCTACTTTTTTATTTATGACAATTCTATTCTGCACAATGTTGTCATGAAATTCTAAAGCCAACCCTGGACCTGCTTAGTGCTCCCAATCATAAAAGTGCTAGTAGGGATCCCATGGTGGTAAATATAGAAAATGAGCTCTCTGAAACTCACTGGTTTGGCAGGTCTATATCACATTATTGCCTGATGAAAAGAGCAAACGCTCTTTCATCAATCCGATAATGTTGAAAGCAGAAAAAAGCGAAGTCACGGAACTTCAAAAAAAAATCGGTGGGCCGTCTTTGGGACTTTGCCATTTCCTCCACTATGGTGCGATCTCAGAGTTGGTATATTTAAGTAGGGGGGTGGAGGTATGAGGGCGAAGCCCCCCACTACATTTTGTGTTTAAACTTTTTTTTTCTTTTGCGGAGCAGTGAATGTTTTCCCTGGGAAAAAATTCACTGTTCCGTGTGTTCGCTTTTTTGTCATTTTGATATTATTGGTTCGATGAACGAGCGTTCGCTCTTTTCATCATGCGATAATATAGCAATAACCCATGACTGGGTGTGGGTAATGCGGAATTTACCCACGGTTGGCATGGTTTGGTCCCGAGGGCGAAGCCCAAGGGACCAAACAAAGACAACTGTGGGTAAATCCCGCATTACCCACACCCAGAAGTGGGTTATTGCTGTTATACTATGACATTATTTAAGAAAAGAAATAATTACTTTTCTTAAATAATGGCATTGTATAATGCCTCTTTGCTGCCATTCAGCTGCTGTCTGGTATCCGCGGCAGTTCTGATGTACTGCGCATGACTATGCAGTACATCAGAGCTGAGGCCAAAAGCAATGGAGAAAGCAAGATCTCCATTGCTTTTTACTGTTTCGCTATGTTAAATGGGTTTAACATAGCGAGACAGCTTTAAAATAAGCAACGGAGATGTCCGTTGCTTATTTTAAAGCTGTCTCGCCATGTTAAATCCATTTAACATAGCGAACAGTAAGCAATGGAGATCTTGCTTTCTCCGTTGCTTTTAAACCTGTCTCGCTATGTTAAATGGGTTTAACATAGCGAGACAGTTTAAAATAAGCAACGGACATCTCCGCTGCTTATTTTAAAGCTGTCTCGCCATGTTAAACCCATTTAACATAGCGAGACGGTTAAAAAGCAACGGAGAAAGCAAGATCTCCGTTGCTTTTTACACACTGTGTCGCTATGTTAAAGGAGTTTAACATAGCGAGACAGCTTTAAAAAAAGCAACGGAGATCTCCGTTGCTTTTTTTAAACCTGTGTCGCTATGTTAAACTCTTTTAACATAGCGAGACAATGTTTTAAAAGAGACTTATACTAATGGAAAAAGTCCGGGCGACCGGAACTTTTTCCATTAGTATAAGTTGATTTACAATGTGCACGCTGGCCAATCAGCGTGCACGTTTTGGAATATTAATGGGGGGGTCATGGTATAATATGATATAGACGCAGTTTGGCTGTAGCCAGGTAAGCTATTTGCTTAGCATACCAATTGAAAGGCAAAACATTTAAAAAGAGTGACATTGATGACTGAGATTAATATTTATTAGTCTTAAGATATAACATGATGACTCAAGAGGTTTGAAATAATATCGATAGGAAAAGATACATGGAAGTATTTTTTTTTTATATATTGATTGGTGAAGGTCAGTGAATGATTACTTCATGAACAGAAAGCTAAAAAGCCTAACTATATCCTAATGAGTGGCCACCTAAGTAAGGAAGAAGCACCAGGCACTGGTTCAGGGGGAGGTTATCTATGTGCTATAATCCCAACACAATAATTCAGGAAATGTCTTCAGGTGATATGCACCTTAAATGACTAATGCAAGCTCACCAGCAGTGCTATCAGTATGTGATCACTGAGAAACTGAGTTTGACAATAATAATCATCAGCGTAGTCACAGGAGATGACATATCAACAATCCAGTAATGCTGGAGATTTATTTTTATTTATTTATATATTACATGTTGTCTGGATTAGATCACTGATCACACTGGACCATTTACAGACTTAGCCCAGGGATTAAACCAAATGCACACAAAACCACAGATTAAACAAAGCATCTCAATTTTGCAATTGCATTTCAGGTTTGTTTACAATGTGTGGAATTTAGGAAAAAATCCCGAACAGTTCTTCTAAAATGAACCAAGGCAGCCCCTTTCAACACCAAGTAATTTGGTAGCTTTAGTAAAGATAACCTAGTGAGACCTCAGTACTATAATGACTGATAAAGAATATTACAGGCTGGAAGTAAGCAATGCGTTATAGAAATAGAATGAAAATGAAAGGTAATTTATGCCGCCCAAATGCCTAATGACTGTACAAGAACAAAAAACTGCAGTGGTCAGGAATGAAGGTAATGCAGAAGAAATACCCAGTACACCGTTATCAATGCTTCTTGAGGCACCAGTGAATGAGATGTATAAAAAACGAGTGTGCACAATGCCATTTGTAGAAGCAGTGCACCTGCATATGAATGCAGCGGAAACCACCTCAAACACTGTGACAAATCTTACAGACATACATCTGGAGTGTTTCTCCCCGAGCCTCCACTGAAAAATTGGCTTCGTTCCAAGTCGGACTTTCCCAGTAAACAAATATAAAAATATAAAAATAAAAAAAATAAATAAATAAAAATAAAAATCAGCCAGCTGAATGGATACAAAGGAAAGCATTTTCCAGGTAATGAGAGCTGAAGATGAAATCCTGAAAAGAGCTGAGGGACCTTTTAGTACTTATGATCCTGCAGCAGTAGATAATGAAGGACATAATACAAAAAGATTTGATAAAATGAATTTATTGGTAATGTAATCAAGCATTACTCCATTTGTAAAGCCCCTTGTTAAAGACAGTGGGAATTAATTTGGTTGGGGGGTTGCCCAATGGTTAAGGTATTTGCCTTGCAACCAAAAAAGCAGCAGGGTTTGTTTGAGTCAAGGATAAATGGCTAGGCTTAAAATGGCTCGCAAGGGCAGCTAGCTTAGTACTAACCTATGAACCTATGAACCTATAAAGCTAAAGTTTAATTCACGTTACCAAAGTATCTGATACCTACAATTCACAGGACTACAACGCTCACATGCTAGGATATGGAGGCAATATGAGACCGGATGTGTGCAGTAAAATTAGGGCTGCAAGAGAACTTTCTTGTATGATGAAGTCTCTGAATGAAAGCAGCTCAGACTTAATCAGAATGTGTATGAGGAATACATCAAGAGAAAACAAATGGATAGCAACATAATGTGGTATTGATGAAACTAAAACTTGCTACAATGACTGAGGCTTGATGAAGGGTAGAAATTACATCATTCCAGAAGAGGGATTCGGAGTGATGAAACCCACTATTAATATCATGAGGAGTTGGGGACAGCTGAGCTGGGCAAAAAATAATTCCATCAGGTGCGCACTTTTCATAATGCAGAACAACAGAACAGAAATAATCCATCATTAATCAAGGCTAAACTTTTTGTAGGTTGGCTACAGAGATGGATAGTATTTGTTAATTAACAGTGATCTGCACAATTAAGCATGTAATCATGAAACTGTTCAGGTGCAATCAGGCAGGGCATCACACTCTAGTGGAATTCCAGCATACAGCCTGGTGACCATGTCCCAGCCCATAAATAAACTGTTGACCTGACTCTGTTCTGTTCACTGTATGCATTCCAGAAATCAAGTACAGTTTATCGGGTAACCAGAAAGCGTATTTGGAATTCTGACAAAAAGTTTACCTCAAAGTAACCTATTGTCATTTTTATGCTACACTAGAGTTGGGAAAGGTCATTATTCTTGCCAGTACAAAGGATCATCTATAGAAATTGATCAAATAATGCTGGTCACTCAAGACTGTCATCAGTTATTCAGAAATACTAAAGCAAGAAAACATTTCCCAGACAAAACTTGCAGGTTACAGGGTAATTAAAAGTTAAACGCATTCACTCTGCACAATATTGTGGAACTTCAACAGAAATGTTGCCTGCCAAGTTTCTTTAGCCTTGAAACCTTATAGAGTTAGAATCAATGTGCATTAATGAGACAGAAAATGAAAGACATTTGATAACATGGTTATTTCATTTTTAGTTCTAAACAAAATATCTCAAGTAGTTACAGGATTTCCCTGATCAAGGCTTTGCCAGATTTCCCATATGTGACAGCTTTTCTTTGTGTACAGATTAATTAATGTATTTAAGGGAATAACTTTCATTTTTACCTAGGTAAATTTAAAAAAAAATTAACATAGATGTTGTCTTAATTTTTAAGGCCACATGCTAGGATCAAATATGGTGGGAGGGTGGCCTAATGGTTAAGGTGTTTGCCTTACAAACACAAGGTGCAGGGTTTGAGTCTCACAAGGGATAATTGGCTAGGCTTAAAATGGCTCGCAAGGGCAGTTAGCTTAGTATGAATCTATGAACCTATGAACCTATGAGGAGAAAGAGAGTGGATGTATATTTATAACAAAAGAAAGAGAGAGAGAGAGAGAAAGGGATTTTGTCTCTCTCTCTCTCTATATATATATATATATATATATATAGAGAGAGAGAGAGAGCTGGAGAGGGTGACTGATACATGAATATGCAGAGTAGTAGAAAGATGGGAAAAGAGCAGTTTGGATTCAGACCAGGATGCAGCACAACCGACCAGATGTTTGCAGTGAGACAAATACTTGAGAAGAAGCTAGAAATGAGGAAAGAGTCCAACTGGGCAATCCAAGACTTGGAGAAAGCATATGACAAGGTCCCAAGAAAGCTGATTTGGGCAGTACTGCAGTGGTTCAGAGTCCCAGAAACATTTTTAGAATTAATGCAAGCTATATACAAGGACCCAATGACTCATATATGAACAGTGTTCGGTCTTAACAAGGGGTTCCCAGTGGGAGTGGGTGTGCATCAGAGTTTAGCTCAGAGCCTACTGCTGTTCATACTGATGATGGACTACATTAGCAAAGAGGTTAGAGATACAGTTCAACAAAGTTGCTGTACTAAGACAATACGGCATTACAGGCAGACTCTGAGCAAGAACTTCAGCAAAGGATAGGGGGATGGAATGCAAAATTGAACACACGAGGGATGAAAATGAGTACTGATAAGAAAATTGTAATGGAAGCAAATGGGGGATATCAGAAGAAGGTGAGAAGTGAGATAGAAGGGAAAACAGTGGAACAGGTTAGCAACTTCAAGTATCTGAGCGGGGTTGTTAAGGAGAAGGAAGTCTGAAGGAGGTGGTCAAAGCTGAAATCAGAGGGGCTGCAGCCAATTGGCAAAGATTGTCAATGGTACTATATGACAGAAGAATGCCAAAGAAACTGAAAAGTAATGTATACAAAACAGTGGTGCAACCAGTACTACTGCTGTGTGGTACAGAAACCTGGGCAGTAAAGGAAAAGCAGTTGAGGAAGCTAGAGATGATGGAGATGAAGTGCCTGAGATGGGTGGAAGGATGCACATTGTGGTAAAGATGATGATGTGAGGACATAATAGCACAAGTCAAAGTAGCTCCAATTACAGAAAAGGTCAAAAAGAACAGATTACAGTGTTTTAGGCACATGTGCAGGAAAGCAGAAGGCAATCTGGTGAAGAAGATGTGGGACAAACAGGAAGAAGGCAAGAGTAAAAGACAGCATCCAGCAAAGAGGTGGATGGATTGCGTGACAGGAGACCTGTAACAGTCAGGCATGAGTGTCAAAGATGGTAAGAGAGTGGCACTGAATAGGGAGAGATGGTGAAAAGTGACACAACATACCAACCCCATGTAGAAAATACAAAATCAGGGGGTTGATGGTGATGATGATGACATATATATATATATATAGATAGATAGATAGAGAGAGAGAGAGAGAGAGAATCCTTGAATTTTATTTCATATTTAATCAGCTGCCACTCTGGTCAGCTTAACAACTGATTAACCGCAGTTGTATGAGATTGTACCAGAGTGTGGAATGAGACTGCGACCTTTCCTTACTGTAGTGTGATCTTGGATTTAGTATATATCAGTAGCAGGGGGAGTGTAGGGCTGCAGCCTCACACAGACAGGATACAGCAGAGCTTGCCTTCCTGCAAAAAAAATTATATTTTCTTGTGTTATGGTCCTTGTCTCTGAGTGGGAGAATGCATGCTATATTCCCCTTAACAGACTTGCAATAATTTTTTTTTCAGACATTCATGATACAATGTCTTATATGACAATTATTTTGTAGAATTCCACATATACAAACAGATAGACACACACACACACACACACACACACACACACACACACACACACACACACACACACACACACACACACACACACACACACACACGTGTGTGTGTGTGTGTGTGTGTGTGTGTGTGTGCGCGTGTGTGTGTGTGTGTGTGTGTGTGTGTGTGTGTGTGTGTGTGTGTGTGTGTGCGTGCACGTGCAAGTGTAATTATGTATGTGTGTCAGTGTATAGTCAGTTATAGTTCACAGCCAACATCTGGAATGAATGCTTCATAACCCTGGCTGAGTCCAAAAAAGGTCTGAGTACCCTCATTAATAAAATAAACAAACCAATAAGTAAAAAAACAATAAGATGCTAATTGCACTGGCAATATGTCTGTGCAGTATAATGTAATAATCATTGTACAGAATGTTGTATAACTATACAAACACTTATTAGAATGGAACTACCATAAAGTTAACTTATACTGGAGCATGCATGCTTGCTTTAATAGTCTTCTCAGGTGTTGCATGATGGCAGCTAAGTGGATTAGTGTTGAAAGGTAAAATCCAGCCCTGTTAAGTAGGTGTGGACACCTTTGGCCCACTTTGACAATGCTAATAGGAATGACAGCAGTCAGTAGGCAATAGAAAATATGGGTCTTACAATGGAGAGGAAGCATACCTCTCAACTGTACAGATTTTTGCCTCATATTTTTGCTCCGTTTCTCATAAAATTGTGGTTTTCTGACAAATCACTGGCAAATCATTGAGAGTTAAGAAAATAATGACAGTCATTTGAATTTCAGACTTCATACCCTTCAGAAAATTCATGCTAATGCAAAACCTGTTATTTTATCAGTTTTCTAAGTTTATAAGAGCAATATTTAAAAAGTGTCCCTATTTTTGGGCCTTCGTCCCACCATTATTGATGGCTTTGCCCAGATTTCTTGTTCCAAGAGGTTGAGAGTTATGAGAGGAAGCAATAAGTGTGTTTGATTTTGGGCTGGCTAACTATTTAAAAATAAGTTGATAGAAAAAACAGTGTGTCTTGCAACAGAGTTCTATTAAACTAAAACAGGCTTGTTGCTTTATAAATAACTAGGCAGTTACACTGTACCTATATATATAGATGCAATGAAGCCAAGTTTTGATAGCCCTTAAATATAAACATTGCTTTATATCAGCCACCATAAGTCTAATTAAAGAAGCAATGATCAAATGTCTGCTGTGCATCAAATAATAAAATCAGATCATTGCTGCACCATCAACTTCATGTCACAATGACAGCAGAGGTACAGCAGAACTATACAGTGAAGTATACACGACAGTAGAAAAATAAAGACATTGTTGCCTCTAACAATGGCAGGTATCTAAGGTAAACAAGACACAAAACGCTGTAAAATCACAACAGAGCACAACATTTACTGTAGTCTGCAGCTAAAACCTACAAAAAAGGTCAGTAGGGAGGGAGGGTGGCCTAATGGGTAAGGTGTTTGCCTTACAAACACAAGGTGCAGGGTTTGAGTCTCACAAGGGATAATTGGCTAGGCTTACAAATGATGGCAAGGCAGTTAGCTTAGTATTTATCTATGAATCTATGAATCTATGAATCTATAAAGAAATCAAAACTGCAAAGCAAGTGACGGTTCTCAATTTAGTGTGTTAAAATTGTATATAAACATATATATCTCTAATAACTCTGAAAATCTGCAAGAGACAGAAGAAAATAGATAAAATGCTTTTAACAGTCAGAAGGGGGAAATGTGTCACAGCAAAGAAAAAATAAAATATAATTTAATGTACAAAGTATTTGCATTAATGTCATGCACATTTTTGTTATTCAATTCTGTTTATATGTGGTGTGCTTGGTCATTATGTTATTATTTTTTTCTATTTTTACTTTTTTTTAATGTTATTTTATTCTTCTTCTCTGTATGTATGTTTCTGCACTGGGAACAAAGTGTCGCAATTTTGTTCAGCTATACTGTGGTGTAGTTCTGAATGACAACAAAGTTTTCTTTGACTTTGACTTTGATTTGCCTACACTCACACACACATACATACATCCACACTCAATGAGTTTGAGAAGTAATTAGTAACAAGCCTGAGAATCACTGATAATGTAAATGCATATAGCCTTCTCATTCTTCACACTTAAGAGCTCTCTGTAAGTCATAACAGCCAGGAAAAAAATAGGATCTATAACTGTCCCAATGATGTGGCAACATACATTTGCAAAGCTATACAGAATGCAGCATATATACAACATAGCAAGATGGAAGTTTAAAACAATTAATTAATCTATCCCTGCCATATGTACCTCAGCAGACACCTGCAGCAGCTGGAGAGACCTCAGAGGTTTCTCACCAAGAAATTTCAGGGCCTTCAACACATGACCTACATGTACAGACTGTCGGGCGTGTCACTGTACACTGTATCTTATAGGCTGCTGAGAGACGACTTTGCCTGGCCTACAGAGCAGTCTCGGACCCTGCCCTAATGGAAATGCTGCATATCCACAAGTCAAACAGGGCAAGATTCACTCACTCTAGGGATCTTAACATAGCCTGCGACATTAACAGGACATGCTGGAGAGACAGATTTGTCTCCCAGAGATTGCCACTCCTCTGGGAATAAACTCCCAATTCACATAAAACAGAGCTCCTCAATGACCCTATTTAAGTGTAACTTAGACAACTGGATGGTAGACCGTAAATTTACCCCAGTGGTTTCACCTATGTCCCTCTTGGATAAGGGCAGTCAATGCTGATTTTAGACTGGAGCTGCAAATATAGACCATACAACATGGTCAATAAGGGAACAAGGGTGTAAAATGGCTAGGCTAATAAAGGCCCTAGGGCCAGTAGCCTAGTAACCTCATATTAACCTAAGAACCTAAGTGAGCATCTCTGGAATGTTAAGATTACCAAGCATGTGAATGTCAAATATAAGTGTAAGTACAATTGTGAATGCATTAATGTTGTTGGCATTATTAGTTACTTTTATAATCAGTCTAGAATATTTCTTGTTTAAAACTGGAATTGTATTTATTTCGCTATTTCAGTGAAGTATGACTTTCCAGATCTAAGCAGTTATTGAAGCACTTCACAGCATTTGTAATACTTCAACATTTTCTTGGAGGAACCTAGACCTTTCAGTTGTCACTGCTGAGGTTTGAATCCTCACTAATCATGAAGGGATTCACATCTAGATCAGGGGAGGTCATTGTGCCTCTTTACGCATCCCTCATCAGGCCCATAATTGAGTACAATGCCCCTTTTGGGATGTACCTTACCAGACACCTGCAGCAACTGGAAAGACCCCAAAAGTACTTCACCAAGAGGATCAAAGGGCTAAAACAGATGCCATATGCTGCCCGGTTAAAGAAACCCCAGCTCTACTCAGTGGCATACCGCCTGCTCAGAGGCGATCTGTGCCTGACGTATAAAGCCATGTCCAACCCGGAATTAATGGACATGCTGCACCTCAGAAAATCCAAATCCCATTGAGCTACGTGCTCGAGAGACTTGAACCTCAGCACTGAAATAAATAGGACATGCTGGAGAGACAGATTCATAACCCAGAGGCTCCCTTCACTCTGGAATAAAATCCCAGACCAGGTTAGGCAGAGTCCCTCATTGACTCTCTTCAAGAGGAATCTTGATGAGTGGATGGGAGATCGTAGGTTTACCCCGGGTATCACATCTGTGTCACTGTTAGACAGAGGCATAGTATACTAACCTCAAAAAAGGCCATAGCAAAATTAATTTAAAATGGGTGGAGAAAGCCAAACACACTCTGGCTAGGCTTATAAATGCCCTAGGGCAGATAGCCTAGTATGAACCTATGAACCTATAAGAGAAGCCAGAAAGTAGTTTTCAACTTTGTTATATTTCAATAGCTACTTCAAGAATGTAGACAGGCATACATCATTAGTGCAAAATGTTTTGTACACCTTTTAAAATGTATTTATTTTGTGCAATAGGATGCTGCAGAATTTAAATACCCTGGCATATTTATAATGGTTTACAGCTCTATATTTTGTTAAATGATCTTTGTTCAGAATGCCTGGTTTTCTAATTTTAAGACTGCCATTTTAGGAGTTTTTATTATTATTTTGATTATTATAATTATTATTATTATAAGGTACACTGTGTAGAAACATGCACTGTTTCAGTTTGGGGGCATACAGAATGCACTGTTTCAGTTTGGGGCAATTGGAATGCACTGTTTACGTTTGTGGAGAGAAGAGACTACATTCTGGAAGTTAGTGTACAATTCCAATTCCCCAATAAACAACCTTCATTACTTTAATACAGAAAAATAAACCATGTTTAATGGCAGCCTTTTACACAGTAGATATGCTAATGAAGTATAGTTAGTTACACATCCATACATACATAAGGACCTGGTCAGCCTAGAACAGGTATCTAACTGGCAAACTGCTCAGGGCTGTTTTAGGATGGGCACAAGAAGGCAAATGTTTAACTTCACTGGTACATCCATCATCATGTGATGCACTTTATCTAATATTACTGGTTTACTTTAACCATGTTATATCTATAAAAGCAGGCTATATCATGCCAACCATGAACTTTTTAATGTTTGTAATAGTTTATAAAGCCAATAAATAGATTTTAGCATTATTAAGAAAAAAAAACACTTCTAAGAGCATTTTGAATGTATTATAAAGCATTTTATTCATGATAACATCTTTTAGCACATTGATAACACCTTTAGCACATTGTATATTATTCACAAGCAAAATACCACAAAGGAAATAATACATTTGACGTTTGTGTCGATGGACTTTTATATAATTTGAACATCTTAAACTTGGTGGATAGACTGTTCAGTTCTCAGGTTGCTGTGCTTCATTGTGTGTTCAGATTCCAAGAGCATCTGTTTGGAGGACAGCTAGAGCTTTTACATTAAAGAAGTCATTAATATTTCTGTCATCTGTCTTTTGTACTATTAAGTGCACTCCAAAGTGTTCTCATTCCTGAATGCTTTCATGGTGTTGATGTTCATTGAATTGTTCTCCTATTCTCACTTGGTATTGATTTTAAGCACTTTATTAAACATGCTAAGATTTATTAAGAAGACCCTATGCCCTGCCAGAAATAGTTTTGCATCCCATTTCAGTCTTTACTGGGTCTCTTAAACTGTTTTTCTCCAGACAAACTGGTTTCCACTATGTACCTATTCAAAGACAAGTTGCTTTATCACTTCGGAAATTGATGCGGTTTACAATAGTCCTGCACTAGTCCATCTGAATTAAAAAAAAATCCCAGCTCAAATCTCCACTAACTCCAACACATTTGGAAAGTTTCATGTACTTGTTTTGCATTCTTGAAAACATATATATATATATATATATATATATATATATATATATATATATAAGTACACAGATGCAACAGAATGTTAAATAATAACCAAGTTAAGAAGTCCACAGTACAAGTTCTACTAGTCATTTTGGTAAATGTATCACATTGTTTATACCTTACAAAACAAGCAGAACAAGCTATGAATAAAAAGGATTTGATTCATAAGTGACACTAAAGAAAAGCAGCTTCACACATTGTAACTACAGGAGAAAGTATGGTGTGAAATGGAAACTCATTGTGAATTTGTTACTTAGCAGGGCAGGCTCGAGATTTTAGAGCATAGGGACAAAGTACCTGAGAAATAACAGCATGTCAGTACAATCACTGTATACAAGCAACTTCATCAGCTGTACATTAAGCTTGTGAAGATGTGGCAAAGTAATTGCACTTAAAGGCATGTCATAAAAAAACAATAACACTTCATCTTACCAGGAGGTTTCCTTTTCAGAACTCAGTAAATATAACCAAGACCCTACAGTGCAACAACAATTAGCGTTGTTCCTTCTATCTCTGTGCTGTGTTTGGCTCTTTGCTGGGGTGCCTTCTATGCGGAATCTGTATGTTCTCCCTGTCTCTGCATCAGTTTTTGATAAGTTCTCCTATTTTCCTCCATCTCAAAGCCATGTCATATGTGAATCGCCAATTCCTCAAATTGCTTGTAGGCATAAGACAGTGTGTGTGTGTGTGTGTGTGTGTGTGTGTGTGTGTGTGTGTGTGTGTGTGTGTGTGTGTGTGTGTGTGTGTGCGCACTTTTGCGATAGACTGGCATCCTATCCAGACTTGTGTCCTTTGCATTGTGCAGACTGAGTGCCACGACTAGTTCTGGCTGCTCTGCAGCCCAAAATTGGATTAAGTTGGCAATTTGAAAAATGAATGAATAAATCGATAGAATTAGTGAGAAAAATGAAACAATACAGGACTTACAGAAACCAGAATGAAGGACAACTACTGCCCTTCCCAATATACTGAATCCTGCCACACCAATTATTATGGCAATAAACTGGGGAAAAGCAAAGAGGAGTAGCTCTACTAATTTGTATGGACCTGTCAGCCAGCACCTTAAAAGTAACCCACTCAGCAGGCCCTAAGACAAAAATCAAAACTGGTTCTAATAAACGTAGTACTATAGCACTGGGAGGACATACCAGCTTGCATACATGTGTAACTTACATTGCCCCACCATCTACTGTACACTGTTGACAACTATTAATTGAGTATACATTTACTAAGGGGGTTCCAAACAATGCAGTCATAATAGCTGGCTTCAATATAAAGGCTAATGCTTAAATCTCCCATCCACTCAACAAAACACTCCTTCATCATAACTTTGACTAACCTATTGACATTCCTACAAGACCCAACCCCATTAAAGGAAATGACTCAATACTTGACCTCATTATGACCAACATAAAAGAAAATGCAGACAAATTATTATCCTACCTAACATTCTAAGCTATCAATGACCAATCATTTCAACACTGGTCCTTTAAGGCATCAAATCAACTACCATGTATCTTCTCATACAAACCAATATCAGAAAACAAAGCAATAAATATTACATTCACACTTAATTACCACTGAATCATATCCAGTTTGCAGCTGTACAGATCCAACCACAGCGCTTATCTTCTTCTCAGACATCTTGGGCCAAATACAGGCTACAATCTTCCCAATAGTAAAATGAAGGCAAAACACCCTTGACTAAATTCAAATTTCCAAAACATGACACCTAGCTTGGAAGCAGTGGAAACAACTAACCACAAAAAAACACCTCCAAGAAACCTCTTTTTCTCACTGTTTATTAATGACGTTACCACAGACCTGTCTCAACTCAAAATAGTCATGCACATTGATGATCTAATCTTACTGCAATCAAACAAATAGGAACAGCTATAGATAGTGCTGTGCATTGTAATAACACTAATACTATGTTTGACACTATACTGTACTGACAGTCCAGCATACCTATGTATTTTGCAAGCTGAACATTACTACATTGGACTATAACAGCCTGTATCAGTTTTATATATATATATATATATATATATATATATATATATATATATATATATATATATTTTTTTTATTTATTTCTTTTTTTTTTGAGTGGAGAGCATTTCTTGCAAGTTTTGCATTGTCCCACTATCTAGCTACTGCATGAAAAGGTATAGTGGAGTTTCTTTAGCAGTATTGACAGAATGGTGCACCAACATGTACACCAGCTTCCAGCTGCTAGATTGTAGAACTCTCAAGCCCAAACCCTGGGTAGGCTATGCTTCTGCAATGAAAAAAAAAACATGCTGGACTAACAGGTTTAAGAATTAAAAAAAAAAGAAAAAGAAATCCATTTTACAAAATCTGTAATTTAATAAAATAAAAACATTCACATATGACATTTTTAATTTAAATTCTAGTATCATTATACAAAATGAATAAACTATTCATTATAAAAATATAGTATATGGTTGGGTGCAATCTTAAGTTGTTTTAGAAGACAGTCTAAGAATTTTGTGTTTTCCATTAGGATCAGTAACCACAATGGTTGTGCTGCTATCTCACTAGCTTGTATGAATATAGGTGATTTGATATGATGCTTAGGATATGAAGATCAGGTTTTATGAGGAGTGGACAGGCAGTTCATGTTGCCGATGGTCTACTACTGCACCATGACTACATCTTTTATTAGTTCAGGCAGTACGCTGCTTGAGCTATTATACTGTTTCACATGCTGCCTTTCATGTGTTTATGTATGTATGTGTGCATGCATGTATATGAATGGTAAGAGTGGGCAGCATGACATAGCACAAGTGCTACAGTACTGTAGCAGCTATAGCTTACATGTGCAAACCTCCAGTTATGTTTTGCAGAGTGAAGTGTCACATTCATAGTGCTAGGTACACAACTTATACACAGACCACACAGACAGTGTAGTTTATATGAATATAGATGTAAAAGTCACCTGTCACATGTGCACATGGGGATGAGTCTTACCATGTGCCATGCATCTATCTGTGCTGATATGAAGGATTCATGACATGTTATGGCTATGCAATGCCAGTGAGTGGTATAGTTGTGGCCTCAGTAGATAGCAGTTTTCCTACAAGTTGTATGTACACATGCTAAACAACGGTATGAGAATGACAGACAGTGCATCATGAGAAAGCACCTGTGAGACCAGATGACAGGTATCTGTAAGCAGCAGGTAGTACACTCAGAATGTGTGTCGATCTGTCAGAGATACATAAGACAGAGTGATGAACTGGGCCCACACAATGGAACAGGAGAGGATGCAATACACGGACGCTCAGTGAATGCAGCATTACTGCAAGCTTTCTGACTAATCATAATGAGAATGAGTGAGTCATATTCAGGGCTTAATCCCTGAAAGCCACAGCCTGCACAGTTAAGTATATGTGCAAATCTTCAAATGTTATAACATATGCACTCACTGCCTTGATAACTGCAGTTGGCTCAGAGGGCTAAGGCTGTGAGCTGTAGTCTCTGTGGTACAAAGTTTGATTCCCTCAGCCTTCATTTGGCTACTGCGTGACCTTCAGCAATTTATTTAACCAGATCTTACTCCTAGCTCACCACTGAAAGGGGACTGTGTGTCCAGTGGGCTTACCTGTTAAACAAATAGGTATTAATGTTATTTTACTGTCATGATATAAGATATTACAATGGCTGCAGTAATCCATGTATGGCTGATAGTGTTCTGTTAACATATTTTAACATCACAGTGTAGGACAGTGATAGCATCCACATACCACAGTCAAGCGCATAACAAATATCATAGATAGTAGTAGTTTCCAGACAGGGCAGATATTAAACATTTGGGGAGTATGTGCATTGCCGTAATATGCTTGTGTCATTTCTTTCTATCATTTGAACAATGAGTATCTCAGTACACAAGCTGACAATAGGCTACAGCTTTACCATCTTCAGTCCTATGGCCATTAAGTTACTGACGCACAGACACAATGCAGAGGCTTGGTAGGCACACACTGCATGTATTTGTATAGTCACAGTACTACTGCATGCATTTTTCAGGTTGGCCTATATAACAGCACTGGAAGCTGCAGCCACCAGGAGTGATGAAATTGCATCTGTGTCCCTTGTTGTTATTTAACACGTATATCCTCTACACATCCTGCGCTGTGCTTCCAGGTATGCATTTTATACATGTATGACTAGGAGTGCCAGATCATGGTTAAGGAGACCACTGGAAATAAGACATATGTATGTAGAAGAGGTTGGGGAGGTCACTTCAATCTTAGTACAACAGTAGAGGGACACCACAGGATGTGTCCTCATAGTTGCTGGAAGTGAACAATCTACAAAGCCAAAGAAAAATCACAGTGTTCAATATCAGGGACAGTGAACAGTTAGTAATACGTGCATCAAGGCATAGGTTCATAGGTTCATAGGTAGGTACTAGGCTATTGGCCCTAGGGCCTATATAAGCCTAGCCAAAGGTACCCTGGCTTTCGCCACCCAAGAAGATTATCTTCCTGTGCCACTGTCGAGCAGAGCCACAGAAGTGATCCCCGGGGTGAATTTCCTATCTCCCATCTAATCATCAAGATTTTTCTTGAACAGTGCTAATGAGGAGCTTTGTTTGATATAGATAGGTAGTTTGTTCCAGAGTATGGGAAGTCTCTGGGACAGGAATCTATCCCTCCAGCATGTTCTGTTTATTGTGGTGATGAGGTTTATGTCCCTAGAGCATGTAGCTTGTAGGAATTGGGATTTCTTTAAGTGGAGCATGTCTAAAAGCTCTGGGTTTGACATAGCTTTGTGTGTTTGGCAGAGATCGCCTTTGAGTAGGCGATATGCAATGGAGTAAAGCTGCAGTTTTTTGAGACGGTCTGCATAGGGCATCTCTTTGAGGCTGGTAATCCTCTTTGTGAGGTATTTCTGTGGCCTTTCCAGTTGTTGTAGAAGTCTTGTGAGGTACATACCAAAAGGGGCATTGTACTCTATAATGGGTCTAATGAGTGACAAGTAGAGGGGAACAATGACCTCTTTTTTCCTGGATGAGAAACCTTTTGTGATGAGGTGTGCCACATAGAAGGATTTCCTGACTACTGTGGCGATGTGATTATCAAAGGAGAGACTACTGTTCACCTGTGTCCCAAGGTCTCTTATCACACTTTTGGTGTTAAGTAGACTACCACCATGTGGTAGTTCATGGGTACTGAGTTTTTACCAAAAGGAATGACAATGCACCTTTTGGCATTGAGCTTGAGGCCATGGCTTTGACACCAGGCATCTGTCTCAGCAAGGCCCTTTTGTAGGATGTCCACATCTTTTGGAGTTTTGATTATGGCTCCTAGTTTGCAGTAATCTGCGAACTTCATTAGCCAAAGACCTTCGGTGTTGACCTGTACTTCAGAGAAGTAGATACCAAACAGGAGAAGTCCCAGGACTGAACCCTGTGGTACTCCACTTGTCACTGGTCTGAAGCTGGATTTGGAGTCTGCTACTTTCACAGTGTGGGTTCTGTCAGTGAGCCAGTTGGCAACCCATCTTGTGACATAGGGATTTATACCTAGTTTAGTGAGTTTATCTATAATTCCAGAGTGAGGGATGGTGTCAAAAGCCTTGGCGAGATCTAGATAGGCTGTGTGAACCACCTCACCCTCATCTACGGCTTTGGTGACTGCTTCAAAGAAGTCTATTAGGTTTAGGAGACATGATCTGCCTTTTACAAACCTGAACTGGGTGGGGTCCTGAGTTTGGAGATTACCAATGTCATTGTTTATAAGTTCCATAATGATACGCTCCATAGCCTTGCAGACTAGGCTAATTGGGCGGTAGTTTCCAGGGTCTGTGGTGGCTCCCCCTTTGTGGAGTGGGATAACTATCACTGTGCGCCATTCAGTGGGCACATAGCCTGAGGTGAGGCTATGATTGAACATGGTACTTAGGTGGGGTGCCAGTTCATTCTGTAGTTCATGTAGAACACAGCCTGGGATGTCATCAGGTCCCATGCATGCTGTGTTCTTGGCTTTGGATAGTGTGTTTTTTACCTGTGCAGCCGTGATTACAGGAACTTTGCATTCTTCTGGTATAGAGATGGGCCCTTTAGGGGATGACAGAGGGGTAAAGTTAGCACTGAACCTATCTGCCAGGATGTTGGCAATATCCGTTGGTTCTGTATATTTAGTGCCATTGTGCTGTAACTCAGAGCAGATCTGAGTGTTGCCATTGAGATTCTTGACATAGCTATAGAATGCTTTGTGGTTGTCTTTAGAGTCACTGGTGATTTTGTTTTCATAACTAGCTTTGGAGGATTTTATGAGGGATCTCAGCTTCTTACTGAAGCTGACCAGGGAGTTTCTCCAATCATGGGATTTTACTCTTTTTTGCAACAGTTTCTTTCTTCTGTTGTAGAGTTTGTTTATGGCAGGGTACCACCAGATTGGCTTCCTTTTTTTGGAGGATAGCATCTTGGTTCTGTTAGGGATTGCACGATCCATGCACTCATGTAAGTGCTTATTAAGTGCATTTGTGTAGGATTCAGCAGTCATACCTCTATTGTCCGTCAGCATGGGTGTCGTGAAGTTTGTCACTTCTGTCTTAAGAAGCGTGAAGTTGGCTTTGGAGAAATTTTTTACTGTGGTTTCCCTAATGGGGGATGGGGGAGGGATGTGGATGTCTAGGGTGATTAGCTTATGGTCGGATCTGACCAACGAGGAACTGACCTCTGGTGTGGAGCACCTGCTGCCCATGTTGGTAATAACCAGGTCTAGGATATTGCTGCCCCTGGTGGGGGTGTGGATAAGTTGATCCATGGCATTGGAATTTATGAATTCCAGAAAATGTTGAGCCCAAGAGTTGGTACACGAGTAATTTTCCCAGTTAATGGTAGGGTAGTTGAAATCGCCCATTATTAGGGTGTTAGGTTGTACCCTAATATTTTCCAGTGTATTAAGAAATGAGGGATGGGAATCCTGGGGCATGGTGGGGGATCTGTAGCAAGCTACAATTTGGATTGCGGTCTTGCCCAGAGTTAGTTGCACTTGGATAATCTCGGATGCATTATGCTGAGCAACTAGCCTGGAGGTGCGGATATCCTTAATGAATATGGACACGCCTCCACCTTTAGTGTTTCGGTCCAGGTTAGGTGGCCGAAAGGTGTGGTTTGAATTATAGCCTGGTAATGCAGGGGTACTCTCTGGAGCCTTGAACCAGGTCTCTGTCACTGCACAGATGTCGATGTTCTCCATTTTAAGGAGTGCCTCGAGAGAGTGCATTTTGAGGTTTAGACTTCTAGCATTGAGTAGCAATACCCTCAGATTCTTCTTACCTGTACCTGTTAGGGTGGTGAATTTGTCATTCGAACCTTGCCTAAAAATGGCACTATAGGGGAGGCTAGAGCCTTAGCCAGTATCCGGAATCCCAGGGGCGACAGGTGAAGGCCATCTCTGGCAAAGCATTGTGGCTTGTCGATCATGTCATCCCAGGCAGACAGACACTGTCTCCCCTTAGAATGACACCAGAAGCTTAGCCAATTGTTGAAGTCAATCATTTTGTCCTTGTACTGTGGTATCATTCTGGGTGATGGCAGGATTCTACTCAGGGCTAGGGTCATACCTGCCTGGGCTACAAAATCGGACAGCTCCTCCATGTACCTTTTCACGTAGTCCAAGGAGGTACGTCTCAGGTCATTCACACCAACATGGACAATGACAGAGTCATATTTGTACTTGTTGTGGAGTGACCTGAGTGCATGTGTTATGTGGCGGATCCTGGTACCTGACAGGCAGCTGACAGTAACTTTCTCCTTGTTTAGCCTGGTGAGTGGAACATCAGTGTGCCTGACTATAGAGTCACCTATGACTAGAGTGTTGGGTATGTTGTTATGCCTTATGGGCTGTGGTTGAGTGGCACACTGACTTTGTGGGTTATGTGTCATTTGGGTTGTGTTGGGGGGTGGAGGTTGCTTGTGTTTCTGCTTTGGCAGTCCCTGTTGCTTGGGCAGGTTTTTACTGAGAGCCTCCGTGAATGTAGGTGTGTGTTTTGTGTTTCTATGTGTGTGTTTTGGTGGTGTAGGTTTTGAGGGACTATGTGCTGAGTGTGGTGTGGTGCAAGTGTTTACCTCCTCCTCTTGACTGTCTAGTCCAGTCTTGGGTGAAGAGAGCTTTGCTTCCAGTTTGGCTATATAAGTGCATCTCTCACAGGTTGTAGTGTTGGGTAGTAGGAGGAAAGGGTTGTCTGTTGTACATGAGGCAATTACTGCATTGCCCCAAGATGCCCAGATTCATCAGGTAGACAGGAGAAAACACAGGGTCTGACCCTTAAACATGCCTGGATAGGTGCTTATTTGTTAAGTACTAGAAACTGTTTTCCTCTAGACAGTGAGGAAAGTTGAGTGCTGTAGTCATTTGTAGCTTATTTAGTGCTTATAATACGTTCTGAACAAGTGCTGAAACAAAACACTTTCTAGTTATAAGAAACAAAATTAAGCTAGAAGGCTTCCTTTCAACACAGAAAGGCTTGGGCCCTAGAAGCCTACAAATAGTCCTGGACACAGCAAATCTATCCAGGCTAGACTACCCACAGGAAAGGCAGAAAGGCAGGAAACAAGCTTAGAAAAAGTTTTTTTTTTTTTTTTTTTGGAAAGAGAGAAAGGAGTAGCAGAAACTAAGCTGATTGGCCTTTTTAAATGTTCTCCCTGTACTGGGTAGAATGAGGTAATGACACTAGACTGGGAGGAGGGTCCCAGATCAAATTTACACTAGGGGCGGGCAACTGCAAAGCCATCAACTATAAAAACACTATACCAACAAGGAGCGAGGGTGGCAACAAACTGCAGAAATGTTTCTCACAGCTGAAAAGCAGCAGTGAGCCTTTATTTGAAAGTTTTAAACAGCTAAAGGAGCCTCTAGAAAAAAGAGTTTGACTGCAACAAGTTGAAACCTGAGACAGCTTTTAAGAAATAAATCTCAAAAGAACCATGAGGTGCTTAGTCTAAGCTGTAGTCCAGGTGACCTCAGTCAGCCAATGACCTCAAACAATTCTCTCTCACTGAAATGCCTGATGGCTTTGGCTAAACCAAGATGTCCCTGAATATGTGCTCAGACACACAGCTTTCACAAACACTAGGCCCAAATACAAGCCTGAATATGGAAATGCTACAAATATCCACACTGCTTAGAAACAAACTGCAGAAATGTTTCTCACCACTGAAAAGCAGCAGTGAGCCTTTAAATGAAAGTTTTAAACAGCTGAAGGAGCCTCTAGAAAAAAGAGTTTAACTGCAACAAGTTATCAGAAATAAACAACCCAACAAATGCTTAATAAAAGTGGACAATTTCCAGTTAATACCTCACACACAGTGAAACTAGCTAGAAAAATACACAGTACACAAAGTGCTATAAATAACAAAGAAATAAAGAACAAAATAAACAAAAAACAGGATACTTAATGTTATATATTATAGCTCCGAGTTTGCTGAGTGTCCTTCCTTTGATTAGCTCAGTGTAAAATGGCAGAACACTCACAACTGAGCTTCTTAGGTAACAGAAAGTTGAAACCTGAGACAGCTTTTAAGAAAGAAATCTCAAAAGAACCAAATGAGGTGCTTTGTCTAAGCTGTAGTCCAGGTGACCTCAGTCAGCCAGTGACCTCAAACAATTCTCTCTCATTGAAATGCCTGATGGCTTTGGCTAAACCAAGATATCCCTGAATATGTGCTCAGACACATAGCCTCCACAAACACTAGGCCCAAATACAAGCCTGAATATGGAAATGCTACAAATATCCCCACTACTTAGAAACAAACTGCAGAAATGCTTCTCACAGCTGAAAAGCATCAGTGAGCCTTTAAATGAAAGTTTTAAACAGCTAAAGGAGCCTCTAGAAAAAAGAGTTTAACTGCAACAAGTTATCAGAAACAAACAACCCAACAGATGCTTAATAAAAGTGGACAATTTCCAGTTAATACCTCACACACAGTGAAACTAGCTAGAAAAATACACAGTACACAAAGTGCTATAAATAACAAAGAAATAAAGAACAAAATAAACAAAAAACAGGATACTTAATGTTATGTATTATAGCTCCAAGTTTGCTGAGTATCCTTCCTTCGATTAGCTCAGTGTAAAATGGCAGAACACTCACAACTGAGCTTCTTAGGTAACAGAAAGTTGAAACCTGAGACAGCTTTTAAGAAAGAAACCTCAAAAGCACCAATGAGGTGCTTAGTCCAAGCTGTAGTCCAGGTGACCTCAGTCAGCCAATGACCTCAAACAATTCTCTCTCATTGAAATGCCTGATGGCTTTGGCTAAACCAAGATGTCCCTGAATATGTGCTCAGACCCACAGCCTCCACAAACACTAGGCCCAAATACAAGCCTGAATATGGAAATGCTACAAATATCCCCACTACTTAGAAACAAACTGCAGAAATGTTTCTCACAGCTGAAAAGCAGCAGTGAGCCTTTAAATGAAAGTTTTAAACAGCTAAAGGAGCATCTAGAAAAAAAGAGTTTAACTGCAACAAGTTATCAGAAACAAACAACACAACAGATGCTTAATAAAAGTGGACAATTTCCATGATTTGTGTTTTGTGGTAAACTTCGATGCCTACATGGTTGCCTCTATGCAGACTGTGTCTGCTATCGGGGCATATATGGAGACTGGGGTAACATACTCATTTCCACCTCCCGTGATGTTATCTCAACAACAGGGGCATAGATGATACTGGTAGAGCATCCATCCATGGACAGAGTAACAGTCACCTCCATGTCCCATCAGCCATGTCTGCACTGCTTTGTTGCACCACAATATTCAGAAACAGTGACTAATAATGATCAACTTGCCGGTACTAAACAGAACTACAGACTGTTCCATTATTCGGTTCTTGCAGAAATTGGAGGATATGGGACAGATTTGCTGGCTTTGTCAGCTGATCTGGCATGGACCAAGCATACTTCCATAATGGCTCATTCCTCCCCATTCATAATGTGCAATGATACAGCTGTTAGCCACACTGATGGCCAGAGGTGTCATAGGCACTGGCAGTAATGCTACTACTGTTGCTTATATTATGCCAGCTTCTGTTGTTATGCCATGACATATTGTGCATCAGGTAGTGCCAGCTGGATGGTTGTACAGCCTAGAGAAACTTTCACATACACAAACAGTGCTGACCAAGCTCTTATCATGTAGGTATTAGTGCACATCTGTTGTGTATCATAGTTGGTGAGACATGATGCCACATGGGC
Source organism: Protopterus annectens (assembly GCF_019279795.1). Classification (NCBI taxonomy): domain Eukaryota; kingdom Metazoa; phylum Chordata; order Ceratodontiformes; family Protopteridae; genus Protopterus; species Protopterus annectens. The sequence continues at coordinate 585,834,281 of NC_056730.1, read as the reverse complement.
ATAGGAAATACAAAACAGCATGCACTATAGCTTTGTAGGTTCATAGTTTCATAGGTGATTACTAGGCTAATGGCACAAGAGCCTTTACAAGCCTAGCCAATAATACCCAGGATATGACAATATTATATCTCAATTCCCCAGGTATGAGATGGGATAGTATCAGGGTAGTGGGTCTTTGGGTGTAGGAGCCCTGAGTCATTTTACAGGCTGCTTCTGTCCATAAGGGACATGGACAGTACCTTGGAAGTGAATTTATGGTACCCTATCCATTTATTCAAATTCTTTTTGAAGAGAGTGAGGGACAGGATTTGTTTTACAAAGATGGGAAGTTTATTTCATAAATGAGGTAGCCTTTGGGTTTGAGATACAAATCTGTCTCCAGCAGGTTCTCTTCAAGTCACAAAAAAGGTTCAGGTCCATGAAATGTATAACCCTTGTATAATTTTTCTTGTGAATACATACATTTTCATCAGGCTGGATCAGAGAATGCCTTGTAGGTCAGGCTTAGGTCACCTCTTAATAAACTATATGAGACAGAGTAAAGGGATAGAGTCAAATGTGCCATGTGTCTTATACTTTGTATTTTTTTAGTGAGAAAACTCTGGGGCCACTCCAGTTGGTGTAAGTGCCTGGTTAGGTACATGCGGAAGGGAGCATTGTACTTGATTATGTACTTCACAAAACTATTTTCATTATTTATTTATTTATTTATCGATTGATTGATATTTGGTGACCAGGAAAGTCCAGCTGGGTCAGAAACCCATTTTTCAGCAGAGGCCCAGGGAGAAAAGCTCCAACAATGATCAAAAAATGGGCAACAGGATACATATTACATCAGAAATAACAGTAAGCATATAACGCTAGAATTTATAAACAGCATAGGATAGATACATGTGGTACAATAGGTTGCATAAAATGTACAATTTTAAATTATATATTAGACAGAAAAAAATGTAATGTCTCATAAGATGCATTTTACACAGAACCTAATTAGTGGGTTGGAGTTCAGCCAATAGAGAAGCATATAACATTTAAAGGTTCTGGAAAGGAAAGGTAAGTGTTGAGAAAAATTTGTGTAAGTGAAAGGAGTAAAAGCTAGAAGTAAAAGTGATGTTTAAATGCGAGGATATGTTGTTAGGGAGATAGTGTGATATGTTATGTTGGGTAAAAGGATTAGTGGGAGGGGGAAGTGAAAAGAGAGAGCATGATATAAGGGGATGAAAAGATGGATAAGTTAGCAGGAGGCTGGGAGTGTAGGAAGACATTTTGTCCTTTTTGAGAAGAATGTCAGTGTGTCCATATTGGAGTCCTGCGTGTTGCACAAAAGACTTAATCTATGACAGTGCTTATGTTTTCAGAGCTGATGCCCTATCTAATGTAAACCATGCATGCTTAGTATACAGGCGGTTTTATATGCCCACTGGTCTTTGGGTGTTATAGTGTTATGATACATGTCTCATGATAAATTAGTTCAATGTATGCTTATTTACAGGTAACATTTTGAAAAACACAAAACCACCTATAATCCCAAAGCACACACTGAGCTGCTTATTATGAACATCAGACATCTTGCACATAAGAGTGCCAGGACATGCAGAATTCAGTGAGGGACATGTGCTACACGTGGAATGTCCTGATTATCATCCATTTCAATATCTTGATTGCTGTTTTGGTCACTTGGGAAAGGTGGTGGTGAATCTGATGAGTGACCTGCTGCCAGGCATCTGCACATCACTATATTATGCAGCACTGTAAAAGAGAAGAACAGTCTGATAGCTTTTTTATTTATCTGGACTGTAGATCTCCTAAGTAGCATCTAGGTACCTTCAATGCATCTTGATGTAGTGAGACATGCAATACACAACCCCACATGTTTAGAAATGATCTTTATTCTGCCCTTCTGTATACAAATGGTGATCATGATATGGCTATCAGCCATGGTTCTAGCAGGGAACCAGCACCAGTTATGCATATTACTATCTACATTTACTTGTAGTATCGCAGCTTTATTTATATCTTCCATAGTTTCAGTGTTCTTCAGATTACATCCATGCTATTATTGTGCTTTACTTTCTGTAACATCCTCATCTCTGTGGTTGCTGCCTGCCCGGCACATCATTATTCAACAGTTTAACCTTTGTCTCTGGCATCCTCCAGCACATGTTGCTGACCTCTTTTATTTGACTAATCGATTATGTTTATCTTACAGTTCTTCAGTAGTGCAGCTACACATCATCCAGTCAGTTACAACTGCTACATACTTGATTGACAGCCCTAGCCAGCACTGATTGCCTTTGCAAGAGCATCACCACAGACATGCCTACAAAATACATATATACTCCCTGCTGCAGCCTGTTTTTAATAAGCAGATGCTGTAACATTCCAGGTGATCATGTTATGTAGTTTCCTACTATATTTACCTGTAGCTCATAAGGCTGACATGTAATCCTTGTATCACCTTTAGAGTGCAATGTACAATATATATTGCCTGACACTACGGCACCTATCATTAAATTTGCCTATTATATGTACACCTTACAGCTTTCTGTAGCTGCAGGCCTATATTGGTAACAATAATACTGCAGTTAATAACTCCTTCCAAGTCTACCACAGTATACACTACATGCCTGGTGTTACTCACAGAGCTACAGGATTACTCCAAATATTTATGTACACAGTCAGCAGGACAGCAGTTGCATGGATGTCTAGCTATGCAGAGAACATACCTGTTATTCCAAACCCCAGCTTCTTACCTTTATATGTACATGAATTATGTGAGTGATTATGTGAAGGGTAGCATCTCAAAATGGCATGTATGAAAACTATCGAAAATATATCTGGCTGAACTAGGTATGGAAATAAGGTACATAAAGAACAATAGTGGTGTAATGCAGAAGTCCAGAATGTTATCAAAAGAAAGAACCATGCAGGAAAAACTGGGAGATAGGAAATGCAGATCAGGCAAAGAAAGAATACCGGATGCCTAACAAAGAGGCTACGACAGCAGTCACAATAGCAAAGAACAAGGCATCAGAGACACTCATACCCACTTCTGGAAAGTCAGTCAGCAGATGGACCAAAGAAACTCTTTTAGCTTGCAAGGCAAAGACAGAAAAATAAAGAAAATAGTCATCAGACACTAATTATTTTGGACTATCTTCTGCAAAGCTTCCAGAATAGATATTGGACGTGCTCTTAGTGGTCTGTTGTCTGTGTCCAGCTTTAAACATTTCACTGTGCTTATTTTGAGTATTATTTTGTAAGATTGTTGGCTGGATGCGGACTAATATTGGGAAAATCATTTGCTTTTTTCCCCATTCCATCTGTTTTATTTGCTGCATTTGTTTAACTGCTGCTATTATCTGCTTATATATCATTATGTTGGCAAGATAGATATTAACTGATTCTGATTTACTGATTTTGGCAGAAAATTTACAGTGGTGTCTGAAGTGAGACATTAGCTTTATTTTTGAATAATAGCACTGCTTGCTAGATTTTTGCAGCCTTTGCCTCTGGCATCTTATTGCTGCAGAGGATGGCTGCCTCTTTCATGTTTGGTTAAAGACCATTTACTAAGGCTTCTTTGGCTAGCTGCCATCATTTGCTGGGATTTATTTCCAGGGTAGCTTGAAGAGGGACATTTTATCAGTTTAAACTGTAGCACTGAATACTGCGGTGGTGGTGCTGCGGTAGCGTTGTCGCCTCACAGTTAGACGTTGCGCGTTCGATTCTCAGTTAGAGCGTCTTCTGTGTGTCGACATGCGTGAATGGGCATTCCTTCGTTGAAGGTTGTGCGTTAGGCCCGGCAAGCCAGCACATAAAAATCCACTGCCAATCATTAGCGGACTGGAGTTCCGCTGTGGCGACCCCTAACCGGGAAAAGCCGAAAGACACAAAACTGTAGCACTGAATGAGTTTTTTTTTTTTTGTTTTTGTGCTGGCTAGCTGTGAAACACTTCATTTCCTGTCCTGTGGTAATGCAGTTCCACTAGATGGTGTTGAACAGGTGTTTAGTACCGTTTAATGTACTTTGTCTTATGACTTGACAGTTGGACAATTTCTTTGTTTATTTTGTTATGATAATTTAGTTTGTAATAACTTGAGGGATTATAGTAGTGACTGTTACACTACTTTTGCATTTTTAGTAATGTTTCAGCTATATGTTTAGTTGAGAAGACATTTGTTGCCAGCTTAATTCAATTATCTGTTATTTTATGGTCACCCTGTTCCGTTTGCCTTATTAAGTGCTTAGGTAATTAAGCAGTATAATAAACATGGGTATGAACTGTCTGAAATGTTACCATGCTTCAAAATATAAAATGAGATTGTTTGAAAGAGTGCCTTGCATTGTTTCATATAATTCCAAATACCGAAGAACATAATTTTGTACTTCCTTAACCAAGTAATACTTTTCATCTTTAAGCTACAGAAATCCTTCTGATGCAAACTGACTTCTTCAGCAAACTAATGCAGGGGAAATGAAAGCAGGTATCTTTGATTCTTTTTCCTATCAGGTAATGGTTGTTTCCCCAAAAATTCAGCATCTGCAGTGCTCCAGCCATCACTAATGGGCTGTCAGCCACATGGAAAAAGATTCACATTGGTATTACTCACTAGAGTCTGAACATCATTTTTTTATTTAACAAGTATGTCATGTTAGCATAGAAATAACATGGATATAATGGAGTTCAGCTGTCTGTGCTAAGACAAACTAAAAAACAATAATGTGAGAATGAAAGGGTGAACTTCTTTTGCTTTCTGTAAGCATATGTAACAAAGATGAAACTACTGTAAATACTGTAAGTACATTTACTGGGAAGGAATGACTTCACCTTTGAATTCTGTCAAAATATACTTGTTTTAAGGAGCAGAATTTCAGTTTATTGGCTTTATTCACAAACATAGTGTGCAACAGACCTGAGATAGTATGTTCCCAGCTTTGTGTGCTAAAGTAAAAGCAATCAAACAGAAACGAAGAAAATGTGCAACATCACTGTGAAACGATATGTAAATAAACCTAAATAAAAAACACTCAAAACAAGGAGCTCAGCTTCCACAAAACAATGACAAGGGCATGTTTCTTCTAAACCTAACACAGTAACAGACAATAACATCATTATTCAAGAAGAGCCTTAAGTATGCACAGTGACATGCATGTGTGTGCTAAAATATATATGTACAATGCAAGAACTGTGGACATCACCATTGCCTGACAACAAGATAGGCAGAGGTACCCCAACATCCTATAGCACATCATTACCATACCAGGAAGTGATTTCAGATGTGAATAATGTACACTGGTCTTAATAGGTAATGCTAATATAATAGCCTTCATATGGATAGCCGCACATGAAACGAGTTGTGCTGAATGGGTCAGGTAACTGAGGTGAGAAATAGAAGTAAACCTATAGATCTGCAAATTGAGGTTATTACTGCTGTGATCATCCCCCCTTCCCATTATGCAAGATTCTCATGTACGTTTTTGCTTAACAAGCATCCCTAGTACAGTAGAGGGAACACATACAGCTATACATAAACCAGTTAACAGCTGATATACATGCATAACTCAACAGTCACACACAGTACTTGATGAATTACCATGTGGTATACAACAGCAGAAACAACCCCACTCCTGTATCATTTCTCAGTCCAGATGGCAATGTACCATGTGCTAGAGCTAGAACCGATACCCCAAGGATTAGGAAATGAAAGAGACCCACTAGGGCCATGGCTACTGACACCCATGCACTCATCAAAAAGACCTGCACATAAGTCTACAACCATGCATATTGTCATACAGCAATCATCATGGAGTTCATCTTCAGGCACTCAAGGATGCGTTTCCAGTGTTTGTACAGTTCTAGTGACATTACATCCTGCTGAACATTTTTAGCCTGCTGCATATTAATCAATAAGGTGCTGGGGATCCTGAAGACAAATCCAGAGTATGGCAGTGAGGAGGGGAATGATGACATGCAGGAGCTACCACCACACTCTTCTCCACCACGAGGGACTCGTGGTATTACAATGATGAGTCCAGCAGATGTGTAATGTCATTGGATGACAGTAAGTCATGAAGCCCTTATGTAAATGTACATATATTAATATCCAGACTTCAGTAGTAGAATGATATAAAACATACTGTAGTAATGTATTATACAGTAGTACAGAAATAATAAATATTGTAATTCTCAGCAAGGGTTCAAAATATTGTACCACCATTATCCAAGCTATGTCCACATGGTTCAGGTTCTAACAGGAACCAGAGGTACTCAGTGGTCAGTAACTCATAGATTTCCTTGTCAATTAGCATCATACCCAGGCTTCTATCCAGCCACCATGAAAAGCACATAGTCATGCCAATTTTGCCCAAACCTATCATGCTCATACACACACACTCATACACACTGCGATATACCTACATTCACCCTAGGTTTGTGGCCAGACTGAAAGGTGTGCATGGAAACATGTCTAGCCAGTTCTTGAGAGGGCATCCCCCCAGTTATGGCCATCTGTGCATGAGGTGAAGACATTGCTATTTGTGACTGGGTCACCAGAGGCCCACTAAAACATGGTGTGGCTGAGCAACTTCTCATTTCTGGGAATACTGATTGCTGTGTCTTGATAGCTGTGGACAGCAGCCACAATACCAAATGCAGTGACTAGCTGAATTCCTGAATCTCATGTTCAGACTGTTGGAACAATGCCTCATCTACAGTACTGTGGCTGTCTGTAACCTGATGAGATCATCATGCCTTCTGTCAGACTGCACATGAACTGCATAAGTCCCATGTTTCAGGGCATGGTCCACAACATGAAATCTAAATAAAGAACAACACTGAGCATGCATGCTGTTCCACAGTAGTTCAGCATGCTGTTCCATGGGTGTAGTGACTGCAACCGTCCAGTCCCAGCCAGCTGCACCCTACATGGGTTGTACTGCTATGAGGCCTTCCCAATGGGTCTGCCCCAAGGGGGCTAAGGTTCTAGAACAGCAAATATTACAACTATACTTCCACTGAACAATATGCAGCTGAAACCAGTTGGGTGAGAAGGCCCTACTCTGATAATAGACATGTGGGCCACCCATACAGGTTTGGAGAGATGATAAAATCAGCATAAAAGGAGAATAGTATTTCTGAAATTTAATTCATCTTCATGTCTTAGTGAGTCCCTTTATGGGGTGGGTCCTGGTTTTGCAAAATCTCACCAAGATGACACTCATATACAGACTGTATTTTATACAGCATGCATCATGGACAGAAGAAGGTTAAGGAATAAAAAAGACATCTGGCTCACAAGTCCCAAGATAAAAACTGCCTAATCTTGGCAGGTGCACTGGTGCCAGGACTGCAAAAAATGACAGTGTAAAAAACTCAAGACACAGAGAGTCGACTATTAAGGCTAAGAATAAAACAATGTATTATTACTATTATGCAACAAGCCATGCCTTCATTGAAGGATGGGCGTCGGGCTGGCACCTCAGCACTGTAAAAATCCACTGCCAATCATTAGCGGACCGGAGTTCCACTGTGGTGACCCCTAACCAGGAAAAGCTGAAAGAAGATCATCAATATTATTATGCAACAAGCCCAGAATTTCCAGATAGAAGATATTCAAAAAGATCAAGAGAGAGAAGAAAGAAAAAATACTTGCACAAGAAAAACTGTCAAAAGCTTCAAATGCAAATTCATGTTCATTAATAGACCAGATTCATAAAAACGTTATATAAACCAAGAAATCTTGGGCTGTTTAGGAAAAAAAAAAGTGACTGAGGAAGTGCGAAAACATAAGAAATAAAACCTAGGGATTTCTGAAAGGTATAAAAAAGAAACATGGACATGGGAAAGAAAGAGAGATATAATATCCTGTAATATTTATGCAAAGAAGAAGGACAAACTAATCAATAAAAAAGAGCTGTTTGAAAGGTATTTGAAGAGAAATATGGGCAAAGGCACCAAGATATGGAAAATTTCACAATATAAATAAATAAGATCACAAAGGGGGTACGTAGAACAGAATATTAGTAAAGTAGAAGTTAAATAGAAACTGAAGTTATGGAATACCTATGAAGTGAAGAATTTAGTGCAGAAAGTCTTACACAGAATGATGGAACAATGAGTCCCCAAAGTAAGGAGAAACAGGTGGAACAGGAGACATCTGAGGAAGAAATATGAACATGGGAAAAAAAGAGATTTAATATGATGCAATAGTTATGGAAAGGAGAAAGTAAAACTAATCAATACAAAAATGCAGCACCAAAGATATTTGAAAAGAAATTCAGGCAAAGGCATCCAGATATGAAAAATTTTACAAATCAAAAAAATAAGAACACTACCTGTGAAGTGAAGGATTTAGTGTAAAAAATCCTACTCTAGTGATGTGACAGCACGATAAAATAGTGAGTCTCCAATTTAAGGAGAAACAGGAAGAAGAGGAAACAACAGATCAGTTGCCACATGAAGATATTTTGGAGCCTCCGGTAGAAAACCATTACAAAAGTTCAGCTGTAGTTGCATAGCAAGGGAAAGAACAGGAAATGGTGGCAACTCTGACACAGTCTATAATATTCTGGAGAGATCAGCCCTTGAGTTCCCATATGAAAGTGCAACAGGTGATGCAGGATGCAGCTGAAGAGAATATGCCACAGGAATATGTTCTAGAACTTTCTGTAGAATGCCAGCAGGCAATGGAGAATAAAGAATGTACCCTCAGTTTAGAAGATAAAGATGTAGGGAAGAATTGTTTGATTTAATACAGATGGGTAGACATATTATGATCAATGAAAGAAACAGATTACAGAAGGTCAATAGGATGTAAATGTTACAAATCTGAAACAAATGAACACGGTAATCAAGACTATTAATAGAAATTCATGCTATATAACAGAAGTAAATAGAATATATTACTGCACAGAAATATTAATAACAGAAAATTCTTCGCCCAAACATACAGGGAAATAACGGAGCAAGCAAGGGAAGAAATCAAATGCCATTGTGGAAGTATTGAAATTTGTTCTTTCAGTTTCATTCCAATCAAATACCAGAGGGTTACATAGAAGGTGAATGGCTTTTTTGGTGGAGGTTGGGAGTCAGGTACTATTGATTAATATATCCTCATAGCTATTTGTCTCTCATTTTATTGAGAACTACTCTTTTGCCAGCTGTGAACATTAAGCTCTGGACACAACAAATGAACATAAGCAGATAAACCATGAATGGCAAATGGTGGGAGGTAGATGAAGCAAAAGTATTCAGGGAACTAAAGGTATAAGGAAGAGTGTTGGCGACCTGGAATGCATTACTGGTTCAGGGGGTAGAATGTTGACTCTTAGAAACTATCTAGTTAGCAAGAAGGAGCTGTACTTACATATATATTGGCAGTTATTTTAGTGAGAATTTTATTATTTCACTGGTCAGCAAACCAAGAATCATTGGAGACAAGCTATATAGTTTTAGCCTTTGTGTCATTGTGTTTTTTTTTCTTTTTTTGTCTAGTTTTTGCTCTCTCCAGCTGACTGCCATTTCCTTTAACTGAACATTTAGGATATTATTAGGCCTGCAAATGAATAGGATGTCAAATAGGGTTAGATCTTTCATGGCTCGAAAGGCTAGGCATAGAGCTCCATTGAGGAGTCTGTAAAGCTAGACACAGAGCTCCATTGAGGAGTCTGTAACCGACCGAGTACAGTGAAAGGGCTGCCAGTCTCTCTTGATAATTAAGATTTTTGAGGCCATTGATCTTTTTAGTTATGATTTTCTGATGTCCCTCAAGTTGTGTGACATGTTTAGACAGATACATGCCAAAAAGTACATTATATTCAATATTGGGTCTGCTACGACAGTAATAAATGGGAATTAGGGATTCTTTAGATCTAGAAGAGATGACTTTTGAAATTAGGTGAGCCAGATAACAGGCTCTCCAAACTAATGTGGTGACATGACGGTCAAATGATAAGGAATTATCAACAACAGTACCTAGATCCATCACAAGAGTGTCTGATTGACAGGATGCATCATCTATACTGTAGGTGAAACAGTCTTGTTTACCAAAATGAACTATGCTACTTTTTTTGCATTTAATTTGAAAGCATCGTCCTTGAACCAACTGTGAACATGGTCTAACCCATGCTGGATCAATTATGAGTTAGTCGAAGACTAACACCACAGAATTTATATGCTGTTCATATGTTAGAAAGCTGATGTCTGTCCAAAGATTCTAGGATGCATGGCGTCTTAAGATATGAAAAGATATTTCTGAAAACTTTGAGAATATAAATTTGGATTATTTTGAACTATTATATAATGGAATATTTGTATAAATACATTCAATTTGTTGACTATTATATTCCATTATCACTCTCAGGGATAGTTGTATAACATTTACAGTTCATCAGATATTTAATTTTGTGTCTTTTTAACATGACTTTTCAGAAAATGCTCAGTAATCCAAGAATGTATGTCAGTTGCTAGAGAAATCACACTCAAGTGCTAGGTATGAATGGGATACCATAGGAGGTGGTAATGTCACAAAGTAATCCAAACTTTATTCCAGCTCACAGTATCAATAAAACTGCAAAAGTATTACTTTGTCTTGCATTTCGCACTTGTTTGATTTCATTTGTCTTGCATTTCACACTTGTTTGATTTCATTTGTCTTGCATTTCACACTTGTTTGATTTCATTTGTTTTGCACTTCATTTGCACTTCATTGGTTCACGGTGCAAGTTTTCACTTATTTCTTCCATTTTTGACCAGAGATGGTGACCCTACAGCCACCTATATTTGTGAAGTTGCAGGAAAACTGGATGTCCAGGAGTCAGTGTTTTGAGCTGTATCTTACTGCAAGTGAATGCACACAGTGACGAATCCAATAATCTATTTACCACTTTTTTCTTTTAAAAAAGAGGAGAAAGAAAAATTTGCAAAATTAAAAAGTAAATTTGAGGAATTCAGCAAGTTACAGAAGAATTTACCATATGTGAGATATTTATTTATTGTAAGACACAAAGCCAATAAGCTATTTAACACTTTTTCTTTTAAAGAAGAGGAGAAAGAAAAATTTGCAAAATTAAAAAGTAAATTTGAGGAATTCAGCAAGTTAAAGAAGAATTTACCATATGTGAGATATTCATTTATCGTAAGACATGAAGGTGCTCAGCAGGTTATTGATGACTATGCTACTGAATTAAAAATAGCATCAAGAACTGTGAAATGCATGATTTGTCTGACTCAGTGATAAGCGGTGGAATACACCATGGCATCAAAAATGACCAGTTAAAGGAAGATGATTGTGAGAATCTGACTTGAAACAAAAAGCTGTCAAATCTGTAAGTTAGCAGCATAACAGAGAACCTGTAAGTCTGTAAAACTGAGACTGTGTTCAGAACTAACATGAAAATCTGATCTACAAACATTACACACAATAAACACAAAAATGGAAATGGAGGTGACTGCATGGCAAACAAAGATAGCATCTGGTAGTGAACAAGAGAGCAGAATGCACACCTTGTGTAAATGCTGTAGATTCAGGCATGGAAAGGTAAAGTCTAAAGCTAAAAATCAAATTGGCAGAGTATGTGGAGTCATTTCACCAGGATGCGTCTAAAATGGAAAAAAGTGCAGCTGCAGAATATTAATGCTGTTTATTTATTTATTTACATTTTGTTGACTGGGTTAGTCCCACTAGGCCATATGCCTATTTTCACGGGGAAGACCTGAGGTGGTATTCATACTGACTAACAGAAATTTGGCCAGGGTATTGAGAAACCTCCCGGACTATTTTCAGTATGTGTCATGGGATCTTTTATATCCACCCGAGCTAACAACAGCTCAGGCAAATGCGGCCTAAATTTAGTGGCTCATCCAAAGGACAGCACACTCATGAGGGCATCACCCCCTTGTGCAGCTTTATGCTTTAGAAACAAATGAACAGTCAGAACTTGAAATGTTTGTCAGAACAACAGAAGTGCATTCAGTGTATACAGTGCATGCTAAATAAAATGGTAATGCATTTAGAGATAGCCAGATTGACTCTTTGCATAGCCTGAAAGCTGTAAGTAACAACCAAATGAAAGTATGGGCAGACATTCTATGTAGTATTAACAAGAAAATATGTTTAAAATGGACACTGGTGCCAAATTTAAGAATATGACTGAGTCCATGTAAAAATATTATATGTAAACTACAAGCAGAAAAAGTCTGCATTTATGTTTTCAGTCTTATATTGGCTACAATTTAAAGCCATTTTAACAGGGTTGTACATTTTTTAAGTAAACAAAGGTTACAGACTACTGTTTCAGATTGTTACTATGCATGCACAATTGTAACAACTAAATACAGTAGACTCTCTCTTATTTGGCTTCTTTTTAACCAGCTTCTCTTTAACAGGCCATCAAATTTCTGCCATAGCCCTAGCAAAAGACAACAGAGAAGAACAACACTTCTGCCTCCTCTGGGCTAAATAATGACATATTTGAGTTTTAGACTTCATATTCATTAGAAAATGCATACTAACACAAATCCTGTTATTCTAGCTGATTTATAACCTATACATGCTATTTTGTATGCATTTTATGATTAACCAGACATTCGTTTATCCATCCTAAGGTCCGGTCCCAGCAAGACCAGATAAGAGGATGTCTACTGTATATTGGCACCAATGACTGCATGACTTTGGGCTTGATAAAGAGAGTTTATGCTGTTCAGTCTTTGGCTTACAATCTGAATGATAAAAATGCAGTCAAATATGTAGTCTAATGATACTAGAAACAAACAGAAGTACATTTTGACTGAGAAGTATGAAAACGTATATAAAGAACTTCAGAATATTCATGTTGGCACTCCAGTAGAATGTTGATAAAGTATTAAAACTAATGTATGCAAGGACAGTGAAAAACTGTACTGTGTACATTATGCACAACTGAAAAAAGAAGTGTGTATTCAAAATGTGACAGTGAAACAGCCATCTGCAGCTAAGAGTGCAGAAAAATGTGCAATTGATTAGTATTTCATTAAAAACTGGGAAATCACAATACAGAGTCTCTTGCAGAGAATGAAACTGTTATTCTAAAAATATATATTAATTTGTTTTTAAGGCTTAGGATGTTTACAGGAAAATACCACACAAAGATATCATCTGAAGAAATTCCTGTGATTAATGGCCATGCAAGGTGATCACTGCTTATAAGGCTAAAATTGAGCATAAAATAATGTAAATGGAGCCATTAATAGATACAGTTAACAAATGAAATGCGTTAATAGTGCAACGACTGTGGTCAAACAAAACAAAATCAGGATCTATATTTATGTACAAGATGTTAATAAATGGTTCAAAAACAGAGCAGTGTCCATTTTAAAACCACTGAGGAAGGAGAAGCAACTGGAAACTGGGGAAACAAGTGCCTGGTACTTCTTGTGCAGTCACCAGCATACGCCACAACTCCTTTGCTCAAGAATCAGAGAAAAAAGCCAAAAAAGAATATTGGGGAAATGAAGGCCCAAAATTAGCCACAACTTTAACCATTACTCTAACTTTTATAAATAAAGTTAACACAGCAACATTTTTTGCATCAGCATGCATTTTCAGAGCAGTAAGAAGTAGGACTGATTGTATTTCACAGTGACTTACCAGAAAATCAAACGTTTTACAAGAAGGGCCAAAAAAATCTGAAGCAAAATCAGGAATCATGGACATTCTGTAAAATCAGGGACAGATGAGTGTTGTGGGTGGGTGAGTAAGGCAGTTCTGCTGATGTCACCCCAATGCAGAAGTGAAGGGCAGAGTAGTGCTGATGTCCATTGCATGTCCCCTCATGGGCTATTGCTGGGAGTCAGGTCAAAAAAACAATAAAAAATCTTAAAATACCTCAGATTTTTGCCAACATGATGGCTCCTCATGGCTGATTCTCACCCCTGATAATGGGGGAACAAATGGACTGAGATTGGGCTGATGAGTGTCAGGCAGAACTGCAGAGAGATCCCAAAAAATGCCTATAGCACTTAGAGTGAATCCCTGTCCTCAGTAAAATGAGAATATCACATACAAATATGAGAGTGCTATCTCTTCAAATAACTAGTAGCACAGGATGTGAGTTATGACACAAAAGCTTGGTATTCAGTTTGGAGTAAAGTTTAAAGTAAAAGCATATAGTGATGTTGGTAGTGTGCTGTACTATGTACTTTTGCTTCAGCTCTGATAGCATCTACTGACAGATTTGCATGAAACAAAGAGGGATGTATGTGCAGCCACATACTCATTTTCTTATCCGATGTATTTAGGTTCCATTTTTCCTTCTGTATTGCAAGAATCACTTGTACTCCTATATGTTTGTGCTTAACTTCCTACATTGTTACCCAGTGTGCAACTTTTGTAAAACATCACTCTATCCTGCACTAGTGGCATAATCTGATAAAGCCCTGCCTATGGCTCAGGTATAATGAGTTAAAATGGCAGTTCAGATACTTGCGGGCACAGACAGAAAGGATGTGCATGTCTATTCTAGAAGGAGGTGGGCACAATCACTGGTTCTATTTTCTTGTGTGGTACTACGCGAGGGTGGCCAGTCTGGCCTGCTGATGTCAGTCACTTGAAGAAGTGAGAGGTGGTTCAGTGGTAATGGTCATTGCATGCCACACCTTTGGGTGTTACTGGCGGAATACAGGGAGCAGAAAAGGATAAAACACTACCTCAGCAGCAGTATAATGCTGCCTATGATGCGTCAGTCTGCTTGGCATCCCCAAAGATGGTCAAAGCAAGTCCAAGGAAATTAGGAAGTTTCGCTAGACATAGCACGTGAGGAGAGGCACTGACAGCACCTGATTGTCAGCTGTGAATAAGACAAAAACAGTGTGAATAAAACACTTTTGTAAAACATCTACATAGATATAAGGTATATTTGAATAATAAATCAGTAAGTAAATCAGTAAAAATATCAAATGCAGATTATTATGATTTGACTTCATCAAATAGAATACGAAGTGTGTGAAAGGATTCTAGAAGTCTGTCATGGATCGCAATAGATTATAATGCAGAAATAACCTCAACAAAAAAGAATTGTATCTATGCACTAAAGTATGTCATTTATTTAAGCTCTAAATCCTTTTGCAGTGCATTTTAGCATGCTATCCTGTGTTATTTTGAGTGATAACAATTTATATTGCTTTGTAATCTAGAAATAATCTCCATATTAGTGTTCTTGATTTCCTGTTCCTTAGATATCCAGTCTGAAGTTTGTCTATGTGTCGTACTGTTTGTCCCCTTGCCACACTCATTGATGAACAAAAGGGCAAAACATATTATTACATTAAAATGGAGGCAGAATTCTAGGAGTGTGATTCCATGGGCTGATAACTCATAGTAATGCAGACAGCGTGACTACATATACAGGCTATATTAATCAAAGGTTAATGGTACTGTTTGTGTTCTCTTTTATGTACCCCAGTTGTAGTAGGTTCAACTTTTAGTTCTTGTTACTTGTATTTTTTAGAAACAAGGAAAAAAAGTAACAAGAAATCTAAGTGAATTTAGGAGTTGCTCAAACCCTGCTCATTACTTAATTACAAACAGCATGTTATACTTATACTCTGTTGGTTCCTTCTCTCACTACTTCATCCTATGATCACTTAAGCATGGTGCCTTTAGCTAAAGGGCATGAAACAATGGTAGCTTGTAGAATTAATTCATCATTTGTCTCTTCAAGTGAAGTCTGGAAAGGAGCAGGAGAGCTTGACAGGTGCAACAGTTTTTCCATTTTCCCTTCCTTAACGTTATCTAGATAAAGCATTCACAATCACTGTGTTCACTGAAGAAAATAATTAACATTATCACTTGGAATTTGTAACAAGGGAAGCGAAAACTGTCTGAACTGTTTCAACACAGCTAATGGTCAAGTATTGTTGTTTGTGTGTTATGTCTGGTTTGGAGTATGTAAATATCCTGTTACTGCTTCCTTTTTCTAACCCAATTTCAAGAATTCCTTATCACTCACATTTTACCACAAACAAATACCCAGTATTTCAGTTATGGATTCAGAAGGATCAGATTATCAATACTTACCAACTGTCTAATTTACTCAGACATGTACATAACAAAGTAAATGCTACACTGTCTAAAACTGAAGTCCTAACTCAGTTTTGTTAACTGTCTAATTTACTCAGACATGTACATAAAGTAAATGCTACACTGTCTAAAACTGAAGTCCTAACTCAGTTTTGTTTGGTCTTTTGCTTTTCTTTGAAAAATTGTTCTACTAGAGTCACTTTTAAAACAAAGAGTTTGGGTATGCAACCTCAAAAAATGTCTTATAGAGAGCATCAATCACACCCTCTGACATTGGGAAATTGAGCTTGATAATATTGCCATCGGTGTTGCTGAATTCACACAGCACACTAAATGCAGAACGTAGGTTTTCATGCAAAAACCTTTAACATTCCAGCACAGTTTGGGTAAAATGTAATACAGCCAGATACAACAAAGAGGCTGATGTCTTTTCTGTTATACTTGCTTTAGGCTTCAGTTTGCTTTTTGACTATATATTACAAAAAGCATTGATGACAAATGTGACATTTGCTTTAGAGATACATGTGTTTATTAAAACCGGTTTGCTCTCTCTTTCTTTCAATAACCATAGGGATGTTGTTACAAAATCACTTAATTTTTAAGATTTTTTTTTGTTAGCTTGTAATGCTAAGACTGACATTTTTCAATGAATTTATTCAGGCAACTGAATAAATACTATGGATTGGTTGGGATGCAGGAGGGTTGCAAAATATTGCATGCTGTTATACATACACAAAATACAAAGAGCTTGATGGTGAGAGGAAAAAGAAAAAGATTACTTATGTGAGACAAGACATGTAACAGTCCAAGGAAACAGACGCAATTAATGTTTAGTCAACACTGCGGTTGCACAAACAGTTGTACAATGGCAAGGTGATATAATCATTACCTTTATCTTCAGGAGTCAGTGAAGAAAGATTAACTTTGTATCATTAAAAAAACATGAAACATGACTACCTACCTTCTAAAAAAAAAGTACTGTTATGTGAGGAACAGTAGATGTTTGATATAATTTCTGTCTCTGCAGCAGAACCATAGCTAGTTGTAATGATGATCTGTGCAACTCCCCAGTCTGGACCCCTCTAAACTCTTAAGTTGAGGACCAAAAAAAAAGGTCCTCTCCCTAAAGGACCTAAAGGATAAAGTCTCTTCTTTCCTTTTCTGTTTCTTTGTTAACTTCAGCAAAAATGCATGAAAGAAGCAGACTGCTGAAGTACTCTGACCATAAGTGCAGTATCAACTTCCAGTCTGAATGCCACTACTGGACTAACACACAGAGCTCTGAAGAGCCTCAGCCTTGAACCACAAGAAAGTGGATTAATGCATTCATTTTTGAATGCTGGTATTGCTAATCATCCCCCTTGATGCCTCGGGCCCCTGGGAGGATGTCCCCTTCTCCCCACTCTAGCTATACCTCTACTCTGCAGTACTAACAATATGTGTTTTGGGCCATGCAGATCCTTGCTAATTGGCAGCCATTGTTTTACCCTCCAGCAGTGGATACCACCCCCATTTGTCTCACTATAATTGGCTGCTTCTGAGGCTAACAGTTAAGCTACAGGGATGAGATTAAACTTTGACTTCTGCAGACAGAACACCCGATTTTCTTATATCAGGAATACATGTTTGGATGACAGAAGCAGCATCCAATGTCCACCATTAGCCCCCAGCTGCAGAAAGTAACACAGTTGGGTCTTTGCCAATGTTACTGCCACTTGTAGAGCACAGAGAAGATGCCCCTGTCCAATATCATCATACAACATCAGTAAACATATAAGAGTACCCTAAGTAACAACTCAGTAGTGAGAGATATGAGAACACAAGTTGACTGTATCCTAAACTTTGACCACCATTTGCCTACTGTGGTAAGGAAGGCACTCTACGTTGCACACCTCACTAGCAAAGGCATTGCCTCAAGAGTGAAAGACGTCATAATTCCCCTGTAATCGACCCTCATCAGGCCAATAATTGAGTACAATGCACCCTTTGGTATGTATCTTACCAGGCAGCTGCAGCAACTTGAGAGACCTCAGAGATTTCTAAACAAGAAAATTCAGGGTATCCTGCACATGTCATACACTGACAGATTGAAGTCACTGTCACTGTACTCAGTAGTATACAGACTACTTAAAAGAGACTTGTGCCTGGCCAGAGCAATCTCGTATCCAAACTTAATGGAAAGGCTACACATCCGCAAGTCAAATGGGACAAGGGTCCGCTCCAGAGACATTAACCTGGCCTGCAACATAAATAGGACCTGCTGGAGAGACATATATGTCTCTTTGCCGCTCCTCTGGAATAGGCTACTAATTCACATCAAACAGAGCCCAGCTATGACCCTGTTTAAGGGTAGCTTGGATGACTGGATAGGAAACCATAAATTCTTGCCGGGAATTTCACCTATGACCCTCCTAGATATGGGCAGTCATTGCTAACTAAGATCTCGAGTCTAGGCAAGATCCTTTATATTGGGTTCCTCTACCATTATATTGGGTACACATGACTAGGCTTATAAATACCTTTGGGTCAATAGCCTAGTAACCACCTATGAACCTATAAAAGCAGTTGCAAGCATCACATAGCATGAAGGATAGACTAGCAGACAATGCCACCCTATGTTTTTATAAGACTGAATAAGGAGAAAAATGCAAGTCCCCCTACCAAAAAAAAATCAAATAACTAGTATAAGTAGGCACAAAAATGAGACTATCCATTGTTTTAACACAAAGTTCAAGTCCTGCAGTACAAAAAATTGTCCTCCAAATTACTTACAAGGAATATATTAACTGATGTAAGAAAACATCCAAACGACAACAGGCTGACAGGGTAAAATAATGAGTCAAAATGGCAGAAAAAAGCCTAAACTCAACAAGTTGGTAAGATAGTTATTTGCAGAAGACAAGTCTACTGGTAAGGGAGATTTTTTTTCTTGATGAAAACAGACAGAAAACCTCTTCAGTTTTGATAATCAGGATTTTCTGATGAAATGATTTTGTGTTTCCAGAGTAATGTGCATTATATCCAAAAGGAAAAAAAAAATAGTTCTTTCTTTGGGACTAGAATGTTATCAGCCACACCTAAAGGAAGCAGTTAGGCAATGGAAGGAACAGTACAGAACCCTGTCCTGTTGCTGTAGGAACAGATATTCCTGATGAGCAAGTGCACATAGTAGGTCAGGGTGTCTAACAAAAGAGAGATCCTTGAATTTTTTCTACAACAAGGCATCAAGGGAATCAGCTTGTTTGTTTTCTCTTCTTGACTTTAATAGAAGTTTGACTTAAAGGAATGAGAAATGATTAATATAACAATTTACCAATCCATGGCCATGACCTAAGAATCTTCTGCATTCTTGTTCAAAACCAAATGCATAGTAATGAGATGGAAACGGGTCCCTTCCCAGGGCTCTATAGAGAGAGAGACATATAAAAGAAGCAAAGGACTCCGTCTTTAACAACTATTCACAATTCATGAAAACTTGTTAAAACTTGTCAACTTAAACAGTTTGCAGTGATACACTGGACTTATTAAATGAAACATCAACAGCATTAATTTGTAGGACATTGTAATCTCTCACAGTTCTTTGGTCATTACATGCATTTTGCATGAAAGAACAACATCCTACTTATTTATGTACAGCTTAACTGTGCTGTTGTCTGCAACCACCTCAAGACCCCATTAATGTAGAGAAATCTGGAAAGATAGTAAGACAAAGGTGACCACAAACATCTCTTTCACAATGATGTAGATTGAGTGTGGCCCAAACTCCCAAGGCTGTCAAAGAATCTAGGTGTGAGCCCAGCATGTGACCGACACATTTGTCATTAGGGACAGGGTCAGGGAAGGAAGTATGGAGAGTATATATATGCATTCATCTAGGCTGCTGAAACCTATCACTGGAGCCCCAACCAAGGCCAAGGAGAGCATCAAAAGATGTCTCACATTCAGAGGGTCCTTTTATTGGTACCCCAAATTTCTCATATAAAGCAGAAACTTTCTCATGGGCAGTGTAGCATTCTAAGCCATTATACTGATGGCAGAAATGTGACATAGGATACTGAAGAAAATGATAGCCATCAATTACACATTGAAAAGAATATCATAAGTTCATAGGTCCATAGGTGTTTACTAGGCTAACGACCACAAGAGCCTTTTTAAGCCTAGGCATGCATCCCAAATATCTGACAAGTTCTGTTATGCTTGATCAATATAAGTGTGGGCTTGGGAGATGAAACATTTGCAAGCAGGGACCTGGGAGATGAACCAATAACAGACTGCCTGTGTCCATTAGAGACATAGATGCCAAACCAAGGATGAATTTTCTGTTCTCCATCCAATTGTCCAAGTTACACTTGAATTGAGTTAGGTAGGAACTCTTCTTCACATGGTCAGAGAGCCAGTTCATAAGAAGGGGTAGTCTCTGGGATACATACCTGTCTCACCAGCAGGTCCTATTTATATCGCAGGCAAGGTTTAAGTCTTTAGAACGGGTAATTTTTGTCCTCTTTGTTTTGCTGATATACAGGAGATCCACCAGAACAGGGTCTGACAATTCCTTGTATGTCAGGCATAGATCTCCCCACAACAGCCTGTAAGAGACAGAATACAAAGATAGGGATATGAGATGGTCTGCATAAGACATGTTACTTTTGCCCTGTATTCTTTTAGTGAAGAACCTCTGTGGTAATTCCAGTTGTTGGATGTGCCTGGTTAGGTACATACCAGAGAGGGAATTGTACTCAATAACAGGTCTGAAGAATGGTGAATACTGTGGAATAATGACCTCCTTGGAACTAGATGCCACACCTTTGTTTTCAAGTTGCACAACATAGAATGATTTCCTCACTATTGTAGACACGTGATGGTCAAAGGCTAGATTACTATCTATGTGTGTGTTTCCAAGTCCCTGACTACTGGGTCAACTCTTAGGGGTGTGCTGTCAATATGACAGTTAGCAGGGGTGGATGACTTCCCAAAGGATACAATTATGCATTTCTTGGCATTTAGTTTTTAGTCCATGGCTCTGACACAAGTTATTTGCCTGTGCCAGTCTTTCCTGGAGAACATTAGTGTTGGTGGAGCATTCTGTGACTTCTCCTAATTTGCAATCATCTGCATATTTAATCAGCTGGGGGCCCTTAACACTGGCCTTGGATTCAGAGAATTAAATACCATAAAGGAGCAATCCCAGGACTGATCCCTGTGGGACTCCAATTGTGACTAGACTCCCTAATTTTAACTTCCTGAGTCCTGTTTGTGAGCCAGTGGGCTATTCACCAGGTAACATAACAGTTTATACCTAACCTCCTGAGTTTGTCAATAATGCCAAATAATATGGCACAGTGGCGCAGCGGTAACATTATTGCTTCACAGCAAGAGGTTCTCTGGTTCGATTCTCAGCTGGTGTGCCTTCTGTGTGGAGTCTGCATGTCCTCCATGCATTCATGTGGGTTTCCTCCAGGTGTTGTAGTTTCCTCCCACGTTACAAAGACATGCATTTGGAGCGTTTCTCCATGGGCCTCCGCTTAAAATTGGCTTCGCTCCAAGCTGGATTTTCCTAAATAAATAAAATAAAAATAAATGCTTGAGTAGGGTATTGTGTCAAATGCCTTGGCCAGGTCAAGGTAAGCAGTGTGAAATATTTTTCCCTCATCCATTGCTTTGGTGACCTACTCAAAGAACTCCACCAGTTTGAGTAGGCATGACCTGTCCTTGACAAAACTATACTGGGTTGGGTCCAGTATTTGGATGGTTCCTATGTCATTATTGGTTACTTCCATGATAATTCTTAACATGGTTTTGCATATGAGACTAATGAGACTTGTTCTGATGTTTCCAGGGTCTGTAGATTGCCCACTTTTGTGTAGAGGGATGACTGTTGCTATTCTCCATTTGTGAGGCACAAAGCTTGTTTAGAAGCTACAGTTAAATAACAATTCCAGAGGGCCAGATAGGTCATGTTTCATGCTATTTAGAAGGCACTCTGGGATATCACCATCTCTTAATCCATGTTCAAAATAAGAAACTATCTTTCCTTCACAAAATCCACCAGCTATCACATTAACACTTTCATCTGGGAAGAAAAATTATTTAACTTCCTATTGATTACTGTCAAAACCAGGGTATTCAGGAAGAGGATGAAATGATGCAAATACTCAACGGCTGCTCTGTGAATTGTATATGAAAGACATCTGGATTATAGTAAATGTGGATATTCCTCAGCTTGTTGGCTGCAAAATCTGGTCCCAGACATTGAAAAGCCCGTAAAAGCAGTTTCAAAACCAAACTGGAGAACTCCAACTTAAGATTTGAAAAACAGTTCATGCCACTAATCAGCATCTTTCAGATCCTGAGTGACCACCCATATTACAAAAATTGGAGACCAGTGACTGAAATCTCACAGTTCTAAACTTACACATCTAATGTGTTTGTTGAGGCTGGAAATATCCAGAATTAATCTCTACTGATCTCAACTTTCAGCATAGTAAGGAATAGGAATCTGGAGCAATATGATGTTATGAAAGGAGAGGGGACCCTCTCTATCACTTTATTCTTCATCATCTCATATAAACTGAGCCCTGCCCTGGAACACAGTAATGTGGGTGGCAGTGGAATCGTTTAAAAAACTAGCTTGAATGAGCAAAACAGCACATTTTAATCCCTCTCAGCAGTCCTACCAGTCATAGATCTGTGCTATTAAATACCTTCCCAGCTGCTGAAGAACTGTGCATTTCTGCCCTTAGACCACCAAATCTTTTATGGAAATGGAATCAAGAGCTGAGGAGGTGGGGAATCATTTAAAGGGATTATTCTACAAAGAGATGATTTTGACCATGAAAGGTTTCTGACTCTGAGACCTGAGTATCACCTATTGCATGGTGATTCTTCCCATAAGCTCTGTCCTGAAAAGTCTGAACCCAAAACAAGAATGATGACCATTTATATTCTGTTCATAAAAAGGAAACTTCATGCCTTCTACTCAAAGGAAATCAACTCTGAAAAAACAGGAGAAATGTCAGATAAAGTTTCCTTAACCTTTTTTCTTGAACATTTTTCCCCACTGCTTGCTAGCCATTAGGTCTCCATTCTCTTAGTCCAACACTTAGGTAGCTATCAGGATTTTCTCTGTAGGGTTCCTAATTCTTTTGCCCTCCTTCACCAAAGAGTGGATTATCCTTTTGAGGCAAGTGTACATGCATCCACATATATGTCATACTGTCTATAAGATAAAGTTGAGCTTGATAACTATTTAGTGCTCTTGACCCTGAACTCATTGCCTCCCCTTAGAGCCAACATAGATTCATAGATTCATAGGTGTCTACTAGGCTAATGGCCCTGGATCCTTTACAAGCCTGGCCCATAAGATTACCCTGGCATCATGCCATCCGACTTTAGTTCCCAGTGCTTCTGTCGAGTAGATCCACTGGAGTGATCCTCGAGGTGAATTTTCTATTTCCCATCCACTCATCAAGATTTCTCTTGAAGAGGGCCAGTGTGGTGCTCTGTTTGACATGTATGAGAAGTCTATTCCATAGCATGGGCAGTCTCTGGGTTATAAACCTGTCTCTCCAGCACATTCTGTTGACTGTGGTAATGAGCTTGAGGTCTATGGAGCATGTGGTGCGGAGGGATTGAGATTTCTTTAGATGTAGCATTTCTAACAGAGCTGGGTCAGACATGGCTTTGTAAGTCAAGCAGAGATTGCCTCTAAGTAGGCGATATGAGACAGAGAATAGTTGGAGTTTTTTGAGTCTGTCCATATAGGACAAGTGTTTAAGGCCTAGGATCCTCTTTGTGAGGTATTTTTGTGGCTTCTCCACCTGTTGCAGGTGTCTAGTGAGGTACATGCCAAATGGGGCATTGTACTTGATGATTGGCCTAATGAGGGAAGAGTAGAGGGAGACAATGACCTCTTTCTTCCTGGATGCAAAACCCTTAGTAATGAGATGTGCCACATAGAAGTACTTTCTGACCACAGTAGCAATGTGGTGGTCAAAAGAGAAGTCGCAGTCAACCTGTGTTCCCAGATCTCTTATAATGCCTTCTGTGTTCAGTGTACTACCATCAATGTGGTAATTCGTGGGGACTGGGATTTTCTCAAAGGGGATGACGACACATTTTTTGGCATTGAGCTTAAGGCCATGGGTCTGACACCAGTCGTTGGTCTCAGTGAGGCATTTCTGTTGGATGTCAACATCACTTGGGGAGTTAATAATGGCTCCCAACTTGCACTCGTCTGCGGACTTTGTCAGCCAAAGTCCTTTCATGTTGACCTGGACTTCTGAGAAGTAGATTCCAAACAGGAGAGGACCCAGGACTGATCCCTGTGGGACTTTACTCATAACTAGTGGGCAGTCTGACTTGGAGTCAGCTACTTTCACACTGTGCGTTCTATCTGTGAGCCAGTTTGCAACCCACCTAGTGATATAGGGGTTGTTGCCTAGCTTGTGAGTTTTTCTTTGATTCCTGAGTGGGGAATGGTATCAAAGGCCTTGACTAGATCAAGGTAGACTGTATGACCACCTTGCCTTCATCTACAGCTCTGGTGACTGTCTCAAAGAAGTTGACTATGTTGAGCAGGCATGCTCTACCCTTCACAAAACCAAACTGTCAGGGATCCAGAGTTTGGAGATTCCCTATATCCTTGTTTATTAAGTCCATGATGATGTGTTCCAGAGCTTTGCATATCAGACTTGTCAGGCTAATGGGGAGATAATTCTCTGGGTCTATAGTCGCTCCTCCTTTGTGGATAGTGGTGACTGCAGCAGTGCACCATTTGGTAGGGACGAACAGGGCACACAGGTGAGGTGCCAGTTCACTCTGTAGTTCATGTAGAACACAGCCAGGGATATTGTCAGGTCCCACAGAAGCTGTAATCTTGGCCTTGGACAGTGCTGTTTTAACCTGTGCAGCAGTAATACTGGGTGCCCTGCAATCTACTGGTATTATGATTGGTCCTTTGCGGGGGAGGGGTAATGCTGGCACTGAATCTGTCGGCTAGTATATTGGCAATATCTGCTGGCTTGGTATAGGAGGTACCATTTTGCAGTAGCTCAGGGCAAATCTGGGTATTGGCGTGGAGATTCTTTACATAACTATAGAAGGACTTGTGGCTGTCTTTACTATCTGCTGCAATTCTGTTTTCATAGCTAGTTTTAGAGGATTTGATGAGGGATCTCAGCTTTTTGTTGAAGCTGATAAGGGAGTTTTTCCAGTCTTGGAACTTCACCTTATTCAGTATCAGTTTCCTCCTTCAGTTGTAGAGTTTGTTTATGGCAGGGGACCACCAGATTGGCTTCCTTTTTTTGGAGGAGAGCATCTTGGTTCTATTGGGTATGGTGAGTTCCATGCATTTGTGTATGTGTTTGTACAGTGCATTTGTGTATGATTTGGCAGTCATGCAACTATTCTCCATTTGCATGGGTGCCGTGAAGTTAGCCACCTCTGTTTTTAGGAGTCCAAAGTTAGCTTTGGAGAAGTTTTTCATGGTGGTTACCTTTGTGTGTGTGTGTGTGGGGGGGATTTCCAAGGTGATTAGTTTGTGGTCGGATCTAACCAGGGAGGAGTTGACTATTGGTGTAGAGCAACGGTCACCCATGTTAGTAATGACCAGGTCAAGGATGTTGCTACCTCTAGTGGAAGTAAAAACAAGCTGGTTCAGGGTATTAGAATTAATGAATTCCAGGAAACGTTGGGCAAGTGTATTGGTAGATGAATAGTTTTCACAGTTAATGGAGGGGTAGTTGAAGTTGCCCAGTATGAGAGTGTTAGGTTGGACCCTAATATTCTCCGGGGTACTTAGGAACATAGAGTGTGAGTCTTGGGACATGGTTGGGTACCTATAACAGGCTACGACCTGAATCGCTGTCTTAACCAATGTTAGCTGCTCCTGAAGTATCTATGAGGCGTTATGTTGGGCTACCAGTCTGGAGGTGTGTGCATCCTTTATGAATATGGAAACACCACCACCTTTGGAGCTTCGGTCCAAGTTCTGGGGCCAACAGATTTTCCGGTAAGGTAACCTCCCTCTCCCAAGAATGGATGAGTTGGCACTAATCACACACTCCTACCCTTCTAGCCAGTTCTTCCACAGCCTGGGTCACTAATCAGTCCCAGCTCAATATTTCACTGTCAGGGCTGTAGCTCTCTGTGCTATAGACCCTGCAAATCCTCTTCAGTCTTACTTCTTAACTTCCCTTCTTAAGTACTTGCTTTCACCACAAAATGACCCCAGATGCAATAGAAAGGTTCTTGAATTTTTTAAACAATGTTCTCCCTGTACACTTAACCCTTAAGTTATACTTTCCTCAAACAGATGGCACCATAAACTGCCAATTTAAAAGCAAATTAAGCCACAGATAAATTTACTTATAAATATGTGAAGAGAATTTAGACAACATAGCTGGTAGATATCACAGAGGGTTAAGGCGATGAGCAGTTAACAAGCTGCTTCCTGTAGTCCAGGGTTTTAGTCCTGTCATTCTCTATGTGCCTGCTTTCTGACTCTGAATAAGTCATTTAACCAGAGATTGCTACCTATATTTAAAATATTAATAACTTTTCTGCCATCAGTGCCAATAATCATGTTGTGCAGCACTGCAGTAATTTTGTAAACTGTATCTTATTAGTACATTAATATAAACTTCATCAAACTGAAATTCCTACCTCCCACAAAGTCAAAAGCATGTTTTCTTAATCCAACACACCAAACACCTTATTCTCCTTCTTCAGAGTTGCAACACTACCAGCCATCAAGTTTTTCCAAATTTTGCACCAGTCAAATAAACTCGTTCCAGATCAGATACAAATGGCTTTGTAGCTGTAGTTGTAATTGTTTGGCAAAGTTTATTTTTTTCTATTTAATTTCAACCCTTAGGACTACTGTCAGTCTCCAGAATGAATTACAATCCTTAGTCAGTCTCCAGGAAAAAAAAAAAATGTTTCTTAAAATTCCACAGTTCTCAGAGAAAGGAAAGTAGAGACACTGGGGAAGCAGAAGAGGGGACTGTATCAGTCATTTGATAAAACATTTTCTTTCTTCAGCTAAATCTGCACTTTACCACTCAAAGTACTGATCCACTAATTTCATAAACATACCAGCATTTATGGTCTTGAAGGCAGCAGTCTCATCCTCCTTGCAAGGCCTCCTATATACTTCCGTACTGTTCATGGTCCTTAGAGTCAAGCTGAGGGGGAATGTGAAGGCATTTTTTCTTTCAAACTGTTTTTTTTTTCAGTTTGATGTTTTAAAAATGTTCTTGACCCCTGCCCCTTCCAGTGATTATCATGCCACTAGCACTTGTTCATTCATTCTTCTGAACACTGAGTGTCCAGTTCATCAGGAGAAGAAAGCAAGAACCTGGCATAGCAGTTGTCGTCCACCAGGAGCTAAGGGATTTTTCTGCTTACTCCTAACAATACTTCTAACTAGCACTGTGAATTGCCTGCACCACAAGCCCTTGTGCAACTACCTGGCCCTCCACATGTGCACCCCTTGTGGTGTTGAGTTACCCTTAGTCGTACTTACAAGTGCTGCAGTCCTAAGCCTTCCCCAATAGAACCTCTCTGGAATGGATTAGCTGGCATCTGTCCTGTACTCCTATCCCTCCCCAGCCAGTTCCTCTAGTACCTGGGCCAATAGTTTTATCAATAGTTATACTCAGTGTGTCTATGGAACAGTCAAGGCCAAAATCTCTTTGCCATTCAGCTGGCTGCCAGACTGCTTATTTATATTTTTCAAGAAATATCAATTTATCCTTAAAACTCTTAATTCATTTTCCAAATCTTCTCCAAGATATCCAGTAGTAGAAGTAGAATACAGATGTGCAGGGTTGGCCTTTGGTCAGGTGGTGCCCTAGGCAAAAGGGCTGCACAGCGCTCCCCAACACCACTCACTGCCCCCACCCTGGCTTACCTATACCATCCCATTTACTTTTTTTCTTCATTTTTCTCGCAGTTTGTCATACTCTTCAGTTTTTCCTGTATTCATTGAACACATTTTAAATAAACTATTTATTTACTACAAAAAAGTAAATAAATAAATACTGGAAAAGTTGCCTGCTAGAGTGACACCCAAGGCGGCCGCTTGGTTGGCCTATGCCTAAGGCCGGCTATGCAGATGTATAAGAATTGTGTCACTGGTGCCCAAACATTTCTCAAAATTTTTTTCAACTTCAGATGCACTGAAACTGCTTTCTAGGTCCTAACCTAATTTTTAATAACTTTCTAGGCACAAACTTAGTAACACAAAAAAATTCTTAGGAAGATAAAGCCTCAGACAACCAAACATATCCTACTTGTCACTTCTCTGTCACTTTTCTGAAATCTCTCTCCCGCTGAGGCTTATTGAGGTAGAAAACTGTGCAGGGTAAAATACACATTCTTGTCCCAGCTACAGTAGAGACTACCTGAAAGACATAATCTCACTTGCATCTCCTGATTCTACATCATGGCTCCCCCCATTGGGCATATCTGTCACACCTCCTGTGTAAACTATGCAGAAGATATTCTCACTGGATGCCCTAACTGCTTCCCCTGACTGTTCTCTGTCTGTAGCAGCAATGGCTGTACTCTGAGATCTTCCTGGACTGCATGGTGCTTCACTCATAGGGTTGCCACCTTTTCAAATGCCCTAAGTGGGACATTTTTGGTACAAACGTCAGATTTTGCAGGGCGAAACATACCCATGGCCAGTACAAAGGACAGAACTTCACTTTTTGCCTAAATAGTAGCTTATTCTTGTAGCATGTTAGTTGCTTATCCTGTTTCTTATAACATTTAGGTGTTTCAGATACAGAATAACTGTTTTATGCAAATATTAAATAAAATATAGGAAATAATTTTGTCCTAAAATCTCAGGACATTTGCCATTTTTACAATTATTTTGAAGGACACAACTACCCAAAGAGGGACTGTCCCTCACAAAGTGGGACAGGTGGTAACCCTATTCACTCAGTCAAGGAGAGTGAGCCCAAAATCCCAACCAAGAAAACTCATTTCCATCACTTTCATCTATGATCTCATCCTTTTTGTCACTATCCATTGTTTGTGACCATACTACTGGCAGACTGAGTGCTGCACGATCACTTAACTCGCACTTCCCCACCATATATTGTACTGCATTTACATGCCTTTTTTCTCTAGCACTGAGCTATTCACTTGCCACTTAGCTTCTGGCTATAATGTTACTGTCACAGTGAATGTGGGTCTTTAATCCTTATCACAGACTGTAATATATAGACTATATAAACATTCTCAGGTCTGTGCATCTTTTAAGATATTTGTTTTCTTTGTTTTGGAGAAAATAATCATTAGTGATAGGGGTGGAGCTTGGGAGAGTCTGTTGCAATACAAAGAACTAACTTGGCAGCTAAAGTTGGAATACCATTGTTGAACTAGGACTGAATCAATTTATTTCTGCTACTACTGCCCTATAATTACGGGCATCTAAATTATGATAAAAGATTTTTAAATATCTTTAGGATTTTTAGAGGCTATTTAACAACAGACATTGTTATTTCTTATATTTAACATTAAATAATGTCTAATTTTTTTGATTTTTGATTGGTGATTTTAGATTGAAGCTGGCATATATGTTGCTGGCCGACATGTTATTTTGATTCTAATGAGGTCATACAACAAATAAAGATGAAAGCACTAAGCTGAATTTTGCCATGCAGTGGTTCATTCTCTCATACACTTATATGTTCACAATTACCGATAATCCATAAAATACTCTAGAAAAAATACAAGACTAAATAACTTCGTCTCCCCTACTCCCCCCAGCTGAACCTTGTGCTCCACTGATAAACATCTTCTTACCTCATTCAAATCCAAAAATACTAGAGGAGACTCATTATATTCTAACGGTGTCTCCAAACAATGGGACCCTATCCCAACCTCCTTCAGAAAAAGCAAGGATATAATTTCATTTAACATCAAATGGACACAATATCATGCACACACCTGCCTCTGCTCTTGTATATCACTTTGCTAATGACTGCCATTTAACATAGTGTTAGGCCCTACCTTCGTAGGCCTGTCACAACTCTCAGATCCTTTTATTTCATCAAAACACCCCTCAGTGTTTTTTGGTACAGACATCAAGAACACCTTGATTATCTTGACAAAATAAATGCAGCTACTACCAATCCACTACAGCAATGCTTATTAGAACTCTAAATTAACTTCTAAACATATCTTAAACAGTGCTGACTTAGAAAAGCGACAAATAATTTCTTATACACAGCAGCAGTCTCAGAAATTCTTCTCCTCATTTGACATGCTTATTCTTTTCCATGCATTGTGTGCTTTGTGTGTTTGTATGTTAGTACTGTTCAACTAATGACTACTGTAGCTCACTGATAAATATCTTACTAAAGTCTGTTGCTATCCTTATTAGATATACACAAGGTTTAGGCAACGTTAAGCCCTTTTACAAAACAGAGCACTGTATTACTGGATTAGATTGCTGCTAGACCCCCCCCCCCCATTTTTTAAGAATTCTGCTGAATGTGTAATTAATAATTGTGTCTAATGAAATAATGATGAAGAACGCCTCTGTGTCAGTAAAACTGGCAAGTGTAAACAATACATAGTAAAAGTACATAAATTAGTGTCAGAAGCATGGGAATAAATAGGTGGGAGGCACATAAATGCAATGTTAAGTGAAGTGATTTCATTAGGTTGCATAAATCATCATAATTCAAACCCAAACATGAGCACACTTAATGTCCATAAAACTATCTGTATTATTAGCAGAATGTCAAGAATAAATGTCCCATTACATTATTGTGAAGCATCATTCATTATGCTAGTGTGCATTATTATGAATACTGTACGCTATCCTGTTTGATATCTGTGATCAGATATCTATGCACTAGTGTAAATAAGTGATACTTAAGCCAAGACACAGAGGCAGAATGCATTAAAGAAGGGCCTGCAAGGGGCTATTACAGTAACAGAAAAACTCTGTATGATTCATATTAGATTATGGTATTTCACTTTAACTAATGCATGACAGTAATCTAAAAACACTTTTGTCCTCAGAGATAAATATATAATAGCAGAATTTTAACAGTACAACTAGAAGCCTACTAAAAATCACACTATTGCCTTTAGGAAGATTTGTTGCATGAATTAGATGCATAAATATCATAAGAAACAGCTTCTTAATATATAACATATCTGTTGAATTCCTCAAAAAATGAGCCACATTTTTATAGAAAGGATTGAAGCCCTGACTTTAAGTCATGTGACACAGGATTACCTAGTGATTTTGGTACTGGAGGAGCTGACAGAGAGGAGCAGATTTAGAATTTGTCACCGGCTCATCATCCTAGGGGGAAGGAAGGAAGTTTGTCAGAACCCAATCAAACAGAGGTTTATGATATGTAGTACATGGGCCAGAAACATGTGTCACACTGTGGCACGTTGTATTTACATGGTAGCCTTCATGATGCATGTAGGATAACATGTGTGGTGTCAGGGGAAAGCATATTAGGCACTTGGGATTAGTGCCACCAAATGAAAAATAATAAATAAATAACCAACGTGGCTGCCTGATTATGTACACAACCAGTAAAGAAATGAATGCCAACAGTCATCTTTAGGGATTGATGGTCAGTGGCATGGGACAAGAAATAAGGCTGAAAAAACAGCAAGTTCCCATACAATAATTAATGTATTAGTCAAAATCATATGTTCATAGGTGTTTACTCAGCTAACAACCACAGGGGCCTTTTTAAGCCTAGCCATGCATCCCAAATCTCTGACAAGTTCTGATACCCTTGATACGTGTAAGCATGGGCCTGGGAGATGAACCATTTACAGGTTACCTGTTTGCATCAGAGAAATAGGTGCCAAACCAGGGATGAGTTTCTGGTTTTCCATCCAATTGCCCAAGTTTCACTGAATTGGATTAGGGAGAACTCTGCTTCACATGGATGAATATCTTCTTTAATGTGATGTTTAATTAAATCACTATATTTAAAAGGGTATGCAGGCTGTTGGAGGAATCATTTGTGATGAGCACTTATTCATTAACTGTCACTGTGAATGCACGGATTCTAATTAGGTAGGTCAATAAATAAAGACATTCATCATCAAATCTGCAGAGCAATGTAGATTAGATTAATTTGGTTTATTGCCAAACTGAATATTTTTCTTTTCTCTTAGGCTTTGAGACCTTAAAAATGGTATGTTTACATTTAGGAGTGTGAAGGAACCCTCCACACACA
This sequence comes from Protopterus annectens, assembly GCF_019279795.1. Taxonomy (NCBI): domain Eukaryota; kingdom Metazoa; phylum Chordata; order Ceratodontiformes; family Protopteridae; genus Protopterus; species Protopterus annectens. The sequence goes on along the minus strand of NC_056730.1, from coordinate 585,801,987 downwards.
CATACACACACACACACACACACACACACACACACACACACACACACACACACACACACACACACACACACACACACACACAGAGTATTCAGTGCAATTTCTTTACAAACTTCACCCTGTAATGGATTTTTTATTTCAACAAATTGCTGACAGAAGTTCAGTGGAAGGAAGAAATATAATGTTGCTCACACCACAAAAAAAATCTGAATTTTGAGCACTAGTAGTTATGCTTCACCATTATGCTATAGTTGGCTTTTTTGATGAGGTTTTGGGTTTATTTGCATTAAAAAGTGGAGTTTGATGAGATAAGTGATTCATGTTATGCATTTTATAGTTATTCAGTTGAAATAAATTATTTGTTTTATTAATTAATTATTGAACCCAATCAAACAAAGGTTTATGATATGTAGTACATGGGCCAGAGACATGTGTCACACTGTGGCACGTTGTATTTACATAGTAGCTTTCATGATGCATGTAGGATAACATGTGTGGTGTCAGGGGAAAGCATATTAGGCACTTGGGATTAGTGCCACCAAATGAAAAATAATAAATAAATAACCAACATGGCTGCCTGATTATGTACACAACCAGTAAAGAAATGAATGTCAACAGTCATCTTTAGGGATTGATGGTCAGTGGCATGGGACAAGAAATAAGGCTGAAAAAACAGCAAGTTCCCATACAATAATTAATGTTGCTTTTCCTGGTTAGTGGTCGCCACAGCGGACCTCCGGTCCTCTAATGATTGGCAGTAGATTTTTACGTGCTGAGTTGCTGGTCATGACGGACAACCTTCAATGAAGGTACGCCCATTCACACATGTCTCCACACAGAAAACGCTCTAGCTGAGAATCGAACAGGACAACGTCTTACTGTGAGACGACAATTAGTCAAAATCATATGTTCATAGGTGTTTACTCAGCTAACAAGCACAAGGGCCTTTTTAAGCCTAGCCATGCATCCCAAATCTCTGACAAGTTCTGATACCCTTGATAAGTGTAAGCATGGGCCTGGGAGATGAACCATTTATAGGTTACCTGTCTGCATCAGAGAGATAGGTGCCAAATCAGGGATGAATTTCTGGTTTCCCATCCAATTGTCCAAGTTGCACTGAATTGGATTAGGGAGAACTCTGCTTCACATGAATGAATATCTTCTTTACTGTGATGTTTGATTAAATCAATATATTTAAAAGGGTATGCAGGCTGTTGGATGAATCATTTGTGATGAGCACTTATTCATTAACTGTCACTGTGAATGCATGGATTCTAATTTGGTAGGTCAATAAATAAAGACATTCATCATCAAATCTGCAGAGCAATGTAGATTAGATTAACTTGGTTTATTGCCAAACTGAGTATTTTTCTTTTCTCTTAGGCTTTGAGACCTTACAAATGGTATGTTTACATTTAGGAGTGTGAAGGAACCCTCCACACACACACACACACACACACACACACACACACACACACACACACACGCACTCTCTCACACAAACACACACACACATACGCACACACACACACACACACTCATGCACACACGCACACACACACACACACACACACACACACACACACACACACACACACACACACACACACACACACACACACACACACACACACACACACACACACACACACACAGAGTATTCAGTGCCATTTCTTTATAAACTTCACCCTGCAATGGATTTTTTATTTCGGCAAATTGCTGACAGAAGTTCAGTGGAAGGAAGAAATATAATGCTGCTCACACCACAAAAAAAAATCTGAATTTTGAGCACTAGTAGCTATGCTTCACCATTATGCTATAGTTGTCTTTTTTGATGAGGTTTTGGGTTTATTTGCATTAAAAAATGGAGTTTGATGAGATAAGTGATTCATGTTATGCATTTTATAGTTATTCAGTTGAAATAAATTATTCATTTTATCAATTAATTATTTTCATTAAATTATTAATTTTATTTATTACAACTTTAATGTATTCACTTTGTTTATCAAAATGACTCATTTTATTCATTTTATAGTTATTAAAAGTGTTTTATTACATTCCCAACACCTTCGTAATGCTGATTCATGTTATTCCTTTTATAGTTATTAAAAGTGTTTTATTAAATTCCCAACACCTTCGTAATGCTGACTCATTTTATTCCTTTTATAGTTATTAAAAGTGTTTTATTAAATTCCTAACACCTTCATAATGCTGACTCATTTTATTCCTTTCATAGTTATTAAAAGTGTTTTATTAAGTTCCTAGCACCTTCGTAATGCTGTCATGTCATCATAATGATAACTTATGACTGCTGTCTGTATTGCATTTATTCCTTAGTTGAATCCATTTTTCATATCCAGTTGACTAATCCATGCATCCATAACCCCCTTTTTCTGATTTTTGCACATAGAATCGTGTTATCACATCAACAGTGAACATCATCTAGAGCCAATGTTCACACTGTCTGGTGACTAGTGACTAATAGCATCCATTAATCCAAAACAGAAAAGAAAATCCACTTCACCTCCACGACTCAAATCATATAAAACCCAAGACGTATTTCTTATGTAAAACCAAGATGTATTTATTAGGTTTGCACTTTCATGCCTCAACAGACACTTCTTCAGACCATAAAACATATAAAAAGAAGTCATTTTATATATACATCACATTACTTTCAAATCAACCTATCACAAACAACTAACAATAAAATCATTTAAACAACCTCCCTCCCTTCAAAAAAGGTTTTAAAGGGACAGGGCCGTTCAAACCTGGAAATGTATCACTATTTAACCTAATGATCCAGTTTGTCTCCCTTTGTTCAAGGGTGTTATTTAAGTCACCTAGTCTCCCATTACTAACAAGCTGTTCCAGTACTTTAAATTTAAAATGATGTGAGTCGTTAGTATTCACTCCCTGTGCGAATAATTATGCGAACCTTGTGATGAGTTGTTGGGAAAATAAGTATGTGCTGAATGATCATCCTTATAGGAAACACATTGTTTTCTTTAAAAGATTTATTGATGATCTTTTTATTTTATGGCAGGGTCTACTTGATCTGATTCCTGATTTTGTTAATTATCTACACACTACAACGGCATTCTTGAGATTTACTTATAAATTTTCTATGGATGCCATTGATTTTTTTTGGATGTATGCATTTACAGAGACAATGATGGCTCCATAGCTACTAATCTTTATAGAAAAGAATGTCATGTTAATAATATTTTAAGTAGCGATAGTATGCATTCGAGTAGAATCTTTAGGAATATTATGAAAGGACAAGGGATGCGTACATCTAGACTAGATAGTGTGCAGACTGTGTTTGAACATGATTTAATGAAGTTATCTGATGAGTTTAAGGAGATGGGTTACTCCGTTAAGGAGGTTAATAATATGACAAAGGAGGTTATGCAATTGCGATGTGCCACAGCCCTACCTTTATTAAATGGAGAAAGAAGGCAGTTTATTAGACATGGTGATAGAGAAGTTGACTCTGTCAATTTTTTGATGCATTATACTAGTGATCATGGTAATTTTTGTGAAATTATCAAGAAGCATTGACCGGTATTATTGTTAGACGATAAGATAGGGTAGGTGGTGGGTTCTACTCCTAGATTTGTTTTTAAGAACAAATGTAATTTGAAACGTCTATTATGTTATGATGTGAATAGGCTTTCTACAGGATCTAGAGAAGGTTTCACATCCAGGTATGGTCAATGTAATTTCTGTATATGTATAGACACATCCCACGTTTTTGAGCACCTGGTGACCCATTATAAGTACTTTATACATTGTATGGCAGACTGCAAGAGTACTTTTGTTGTTTATTTGGGTACTTGTCAGTCATGTACATGTTTTTATGTGGGTAAAACAAAAAGACAGCTAAAAGAAAGGGTTAGGGAACATTTATTAGCTATTAGGAAAAGTGATTCCACTAATGCACTTGTAACACACGTTATGAATACTAAAGTAACGACTCACATAATTTTAAATTTAAAGTACTGGGACAGCTTGTTAGTAATGGAAGACTAGGTGACTTAAATAACACCCTTGAACAAAGAGAGACAAACTGGATCATTAGCTTAAATAGTGATACATTTCCAGGTTTGAACGGCCCTGTCCCTTTAAAACCTTTTTTGAAGGGAAGGAGGTTGTTTAAATGATTTTATTGTTAGTTGTTTGTGATAGGTTGATTTGAAAGTAATGTGATGTATATATAATGACATCTTTTTATATGTTTTATGGTCTGAAGAAGTATCTGTTGAGGCATGAAAGCGCTAACCTAATAAATACTTCTTGGTTTTACATAAGAAATACGTCTTGGTTTTATATGATTCGAGTCGTGGAGGTGAAGTGGATTTTCTTTTCTGTTTTGGATTGATTTGTTGTTTTCCACTTATACCATTTCCACAGTGGCATTATTTGTGTTTTTTTTCCTAACATCCATTAATCTTTCTACTATAACTTCAGGCAAATTGGATGAATGTATTCTTTGAATAAAGGATTCCTCTACAAAGCTATTAATATCATAAAACATAAGGCTGCTGGTTAGCAAATTATGTACTTTTATTTTATGAGCTTAAATTATGGGAATTACACCAGCAATTTCATTATAATCTTAACACATTTGTATTTAAGCAGAATAAATGTAAATTCTGTATCCAAAGCATGAAATAAAATTAATAGTAATGCAAACAGCAGAAGTAAGAAATGTGAGCTCTTCTAGTTTAAAACACCAAATTCCATGAAACCCATTATCTTACCTATATTCAGAGACCTATAGGAATTTTACCAGATTTTTCCAGAAAATTTGAAAAACTGCATTGCTGTTGATCGCAAGCTTTATGAAAACCTCAAAGCTGAGATCTTCCAGGAATAAGAGACAGGGAGTAAAGACAAAGACCTTCAGTATATAATGCTTATTGGATCATTAAGAAAGAAAATAACAGTACAAACAATAAGAAACAAACTATGTGAACATGAAATCAAAAATGCTGCTGCTGTATTTAAGGGATTTTTTATTATGGGTTCCTATGAATAACTGCATCTTGCTTAATCCACATGTGATTTTTCAACCCCTAAATATTTAAAACCTTGAGGGGCTGCTTATTAAAACAACAACATTCCCAAGGATGCAGAATACAAAAACATCTACTGTAAACCCCTTATGTGGGGGGCAATCCTCCCCCACACCCCCAAACTAGATGTATATGAACTTGAAGACTGCATAATTGCCAGGAAGAAGAAATGATGAAAACATAATACTTGTCTGCTTCCTTTTCTCTAAGTCAAACCTCCATTAAAAGACACAAGCAACCTTCCAGTGATGATGTTCTCAGGTCAGTCAAGAGGGTGTCAACGCAACATAGTTTTAACTTCATTACTTGTATCTAATCAATTATCCATAATGAAACCTAGAATGTTATTGTTTAATTCAGCTGAATTCTCAACATTTGACTAGTAACAAGTCAGTCATCTGTCTATTCCCATTATTAGAGGTATATCTTGCACCAGTTTGGGGATATCAGATTTATAAATGTCAGGCTCCTCTGTTACAGTGAATGATATTTGTAAGAATGTTATTGCTTCCATAGCACTCCCAAGCTATTGTGCCATCATTAAACCAACAAAAGGTAACTCGCACAATCAGAATTCAATGCAGAGAATCATCAGAATCTACCTTCTAGTTTAGTTTTTCCAGCTTCATTACTTGATGTTTTTGCAGTACTGGTTTCTAATATATCAAAACAGTGGTACCGTATGTCTGACAACTGTTAAATTACACATGCATAGGGCCTCATATTACTTGATAGAAAGTTACTTTGTCAATTGGAAAATGTGGAAATTACTGAAGAATGTGCTTCTGAATTTACCATCAAATACATGGTAAACACCAATTACACTTTAGTATCCATAATGTAATGCATAGCTGCCAACATGAGAACGGTAACTTTGCTAGTGATAAACCATCCATGCGGCAGGAAACAAATGCAAGAAGCCAAGAACAAACCCTTAACAAATTTTAGTCCAGGTAACTGTTATTTAAGATAAACTGTGCGATACACCAAGCAAGTGATTCAAACTTTTTGGAAGTAAGGACAAAGAGTTCTTTTAAAATTTCTATAACCTCACAAAAATCATGTTTGTATTCTTTACCTTCATAATTGCGTAAATTCAGAAGTATGAACCATATAATCTATTGCCCAATGAGAATTTCTGGGTTTTCCTAATTTGCCCATTATAACTTTAATGTTTATGTAGTAGTTCACCTCCATAATTTGTATTGCACAAGGATTCTTTCACATCTGTCTCACTTATTCTTTTATTTATGGTGCTCCCTAGCCCCACGTGGCCACCAAGCCTCCCTTTTTGAAGTATGTATCTTATTTCTGTACATCTATACTTATTAAAAATGTTTTGAAACTGTTGAGATGCTTAAATGTCTTATGTGTAGTCTCTTCCTTTGTTCTTCCAAAGAGTGTATATTAAAGTACTTTGTCCTCCACTCACCATATTTGTTTCAGTCATTTAGGCAACCTTTATTATGTTAGTTATTTTGGATGTGGGGACTTCAAAACTATGTCCAGAGCTGGTCACATATCTATTGCTATACTGAAGGGAAAATAATTTGTTCTACTGGAAATGCTTCGTCCCCTTCTAACCTTCTTTATTGTCTTAACATACTGAGTCTACTCCTTGGGTCATCTGAGATAATGTACTTATTTATGTATTTGCCTTTGGTTGTTATAAATATCTTATTCATTGCTGTGTACAGATCTCAGGTTAAAGTTCCACCATAACTTTGTAAAACAAAGGATATTTCGGTGTTAAGCAGTACTGCTGCACCATATAACAAAAATTACTCTCTCACAAACATGTAGTTTTGGCAAGAGTTATGCTTCAATAATTTTACTCATTTTTCTAGTGACAAAGAATTAAAGTGTCTGTAGAGTATATTATGAGAAATTTCAGTGGCACTGAGGCTAAATGTCATTGTTGAATCAATTAAAGTTCACAATACCAGGGTTTTGACACCTACAACAATGACTGCAAACCCAGAAGATTATCCCCCTCTAAAAATTGTGATTCCATGTTTTGTGAATCAGTTTTCTGCAGATACATTATGTACTATAAAAGAAACAAGAGATGTTTCATTTTAAATTTTGTTAATCTCCTTATTTTTACAAGTTTGCCTGCAAACAAATAAGTAATGTTTACAAGGAAGTCCAAAATATCTATGATGTGAAATTTCCTGGGATGATCTTCCCTCATTATCATTTTTAGGTTCATATGTCCATAGGCTTATACTAAGCCAATGGTGTGTTACCCACTCTAAGCCTTAGCAAACAATGCCATAGAAGACGAACCCTTGAAAGTGAGCTAATAGCTCTGAAGATGATGGTATGAGGTAGTTTTAATTTGAGAGATAAAACAGAATATTCTCAGCTTGGATTATACTACAAAGAACAGAAATGTGCAGACAGTAGTAGGTTAGATATCACAGGCTGTTGTACCTTTTACCCACTCACTGTCTTGTTATTTGCATTATAAATTCCCTGGCCCCTTCCTCTCTGTTTGCCTATTTGACTGCACAGCACTGCTTCTGCTGACACTGAGCATGGACCTTCTCTCAAATAGGAAGAAGTGAAACCACCACTCCTTTCATACTGCAATGAAATAAGATTTGAATCAAGGTTGTGAAGATCAAGGTGCAGAGTGCTGCGGATAGATACATTTTAATCAATAATATACCCGGATTATTTTAGTAAACTCTTCTTCTTTCCATTAATCATTAAACAAAAGCTTGAATCCATTGGTCCTTCTCTATGAACTCTGGGCTAGTTACAGGAGCTAACATTATTAAACCAAAACTATTTTAATTAGTCCATCTACCTTATAATTAGTAATGGAGTCTGAAGTGTCAAACTATTTGATTAAGGCTGGTGCCACCTATGATGGCATGAGGTAGATTTTAATGATAAATATATAACCCCCATCTAAATTGTTCATGCAGCTGCATCTAATGGTCAATGATAACTGGTGTTTCATTTAGCGGTAATTATTCTAACAACTGTACAAAAAGTTTGTTTATCTGATCCTGCTATGAAAAGAATCATCAGAAGGGCTGTGACGCCCGTATTTTGTAAAATAGTACTGACAGATGTAGGCACTGAGTTTGCTTTCGTTACATAAACACAAACATTTTAATTTTACATGCCATGCTAATGTTTTGCTGTTTTAAGTTTTATTGCAGCAAAGCTGAAAACTTAGATTAATTTCAATGTCTAGCCCAGTGCTTTGGTAAGAGAATGCTTGCCATGTTTTTTTTTTACACTGTATCCTCACAATATGTCATTGTCTAGGGAACAGTATGTGAATAGTGGAGTGTATATACAAATATCACCTTAATTCTCATCTGAAAATAGGTCATCGTTCTTATAAGGCCAAGCCAGTCAACAAAACATAAGTCAGTAAAAAAATAAACATCATCAGACAGTGCAAGTATAGCTTTATGAGCACCTGGAAAAAATGACCTAATCTTGGGTAACCATCACACCTGTTGCTTTTGGCTTTAGGTGTTCCAAAAGAGACTACATTGAAATGGTATTACATATTCCAGTCCTGCCTTCCTAGACTCAATCTCTGTATTCAGGAGTGATCCAGGATAGCTTAAATATCTATCTCTGAGTTAATCAGTGTAACGATAAATGTTCCAAGAGTGAAATATAGTGCTGTAAAATAATGGCCATTCAAGGTTCTTTGCCTTAAACAATAAGACACATTACCATTTATATTTTTACATGAGGCTGTTGAATGCTGACCAGATGTGCAGTCTTACAAATGCACTCTTTAATTAGCAATTATTTTGTTAACTATATAAAAGATGCACACATTTCTTATATGAAAGTTTGTGTACCCAACTTTTAACACGTCTTTTAAGTAGAGGCAGAAATGAATGCCCAAGGGTACAATGATAAATCTGAGTATGTAGGGGGGAGGGGTCTGATTTGTGATACAAATATATCCTGTACTGCAAATGTAGAGACTGAGTTTCATGATGAGTGACAAAGCCAATTGTCACTGTCCATGAGTCAAATCATCATGAAATGTCATCCCTAAAACTTCATTTCAAATGTACCACACAAAAGAGCCCTCCACATGTTTTAGTTTTCTTTTTTTTTTCTTTTTTTTTTAGTCAGTATTTATGCTTCCCATTAATTTCAGTTGAATATGGAACCACCATAAGTGGGTCAGTCTTTAAGATCACTGCCTCAGAGCATCAAAGTCTGGAATTCAGCCCTGACTTTTGAACACTCTCTGTGTTGTGTGGAACTAGCATGTGTTCACCCTGTCTGCATGCGTTTCTCTAGGTGGTCTGGATTACTCGTATATCGTAAAAACATGCAAGTTGATAGGCTGCTGTAAACTGTCCATATATATTGCATTCACCCTTTCTCTTGTGGTCTGTGTCCTGGTAAAAAAGGGTCTAAATACCACATAATAGGTTGTCTACTGGGGGGTTCCTACTCTAACTCTAAGGTAAGTTTCAAAAACTGTGATACTGTCAGGCAATTTTGTGATATTATTTTAAAAGTGTAGTGAGTGACCAGCTATATTAGATTTGCAGTTTATTTATGTTTTAATCAGTTTAATTTTAATGTGGCTATTTGATTCAGGTTAATTTTGCTGGTAATGACATTTTCTGGCTACCTAATTATGGTTTATATTTGTTTCTTAGGTTCAAGAGCTCTTTCTGGGCTAACAACCATTAGGGTCTAGCCATGCACCCCAAACTCATTTAGATACTAAGTATCATGGGTGTATATGAGGGAGATACATGTTAGTAAAGAGATTTAAAGGAGATTTGTAAGGGATTTAAAGGAGGTTGTTAATTAGGATAATGCTTTTCTTTTTGACTGCCTTTGTCCATAAAGGACATGGGGGGGGGGGGTCAGACCGGGGTTAAATTTCCAATTTCCAATGTAATATTCAAGGTTTCTTTTGAATAGGATCAGGGTTTGTTTGTTTGCATATTTATTTAACTTTTCATCAATGTGTGTGTGTGTGTGTGTGTGTGTGTGTGTGTGTGTGTGTGTGTGTGTGTGTGTGTGTGTGTGTGTGTGTGTGTGTGTGTGTGTGTGTGTGTGTGTGTGTATATGTGTGTATGTGTGTATGTGTGTGTGTGTGTGTGTGTGTGTGTGTGTGTGTGTGTGTGTGTGTGTGTGTGTGTGTGTGTGTGTGTGTGTGTGTGTGTACATGCATGTCTGAGCATATCTGTGCATTTTTGTGTGCAAAGTATAAAGTTTGTTTTTTCATCCTTCCTTTTTAGTGTGAATGGAGAAGAGTTTTCTTAACTTAATGAATCAGGCAGAGTGGTGATGAATACTTGACAATATAGGTATGATGGCGATAAAAGTATTACTTTCCACATGTTATTTCAGGCCAGAAAAATATCTTATCACATATTTGTTAGTATCCATTGCTATGATACACTGTGGATACATATGGGATATATAATCTTACTGAACATTCGTATCACCAACCTATAACCCTATAACTAATTTAAAGTACACCATTTGCATGCTGTCATATCACACCGGGTTCCTATTACCTTATCGAATTGCTGAAACTTCAAACCTGAAAACATCAAACAGAAATGTTCGAAGTTTCAGCAATTCGAATAAAAAAAAAATCGGGTCTATAACTGTTGTAAGCAGTGGGGCAAGCCCCGCTGCACAACCCCACACCCCCTGCTCTTTAAATATACCAACTCTGAGATCGTACTACAGTTCAGTAAAGGGAAATATTCCCTTTCCACACTGTAGTGCAATCTCGGAGTTGGTATATTTAAAGAGTGGGGGGTGTGGGGGTGCAGTCCCCCACATGGGGAATGCAGGAGGGACTTGCCCCCTGCTTATGACAGTTACTTTCTATCCGTTGTGTTCAAAATTATAAAACTTCGAACACACAAGTTCGATCTTGTGGTATTTGAAGTTTTATAATTTCGATAAGGTAATAGGAACCCTATCACACCTTACTGTACAAAGCAAACCAACCAGCCCACTATACCTCCATTACTGACACACTTACCTGCTCAGCACTACTATCTAAAACTATGGTCACACACATACACCTGATACAGGCCTCAATGTCTGACTTCAGAAACTAGTTTCAGATGAAGGTTTTGTTATAGGCTTACAAAAGCATCTCTGCTACAGACTTAACTTATTGTTAGTTGGTTCTCCTTTCAGAAAGGTACTTGTTGTAGCACACATCACTAAAACTGTAATGCAGCTATTTATTAGATGCATCCTTCTTGCAATCAACATATCTGCCTTGTATCTGCTATCTAAACTGTTTGCACATATTACTCTCTCTGTAGTTAGTACTTATGCTGTTAAACATATCCTTGTTCTTCTATGTCACAATGTTACTCTGAACTGTATATGACATATTAGAAAATATTTTTTATTTTAGGTATTGCTATATTCCTTGTATATAACTTAATGCTAACCAAATTTCTCAAACATATTGCTACTGTAGTCTCAAAATACTCTATGTTCTTACAGCACCCAAGCTAGTCTTGTGTGAACCCCTCTTGTACTACCCCCTTGTAGAGCACATAATAAGGAGCTCAGGACACCACCCCAAGGATTTAGCATTAGATAGCCTTGTTGTAGTCTATGCTCTTATGGCATCCACACTAGTCTGGTGTAAACCCCTCCTGTACCAGCCCCTTGTAGATCACATAATAAAAAGTCCAGGTCACCACCGCAATGATTTTGCATTATATAGCCTTGTTGTAGCCTATGCTCTTACAGCACCCAAACTAGTCTGGTCTATACCCCTCCTGTACTACCTCCTTGTAGATCATATAATAAGGAGTCCAGGTCACCATCCCAAGGATTTAGCATTAGAAAGCCTTGTTGTAGCCTGTGCTCTTACAGCACCCAAACTAGTCTGATGTAAACCCTTCATGTACCACGCCCTTGTAGATCACATAATAAGGAGTTCATGTCACCACCTCAAGAATTTAATATTAGATAGCCTTGTTGTAGTCTATGCTCTTACTGCACCCATACTAGTCTGGTGTAAATCCCTCCTGTACAACCCCCTTGTAGATCACATAATAAGTAGTTCAGGTCACCACCCCAAGAATTTAGCATTAGATAGCCTTGTTGTAGTCTATGCTCTTACAGCACCCAAACTAGTCTGGTGTAAACCCTTCCTGTACCACCCCTTTGTAGATCACATAATAAGGAGTTCAGGTCACCACCCAAGAATTCAGCATTAGATAGCCTTGTTGTAGTCTATGCTCTTACAGCACCCAAACTAGTCTGGTGTAAATCCCTCCTGTACAACCCCCTTGTAGATCACATAATAAGTAGTTCAGGTCACCACCCCAAAGATTTATCATTAGATAGCCTTGTTGTAGTCTATGCTCTTACAGCACCCAAAACTAATCTGGTGTAAACCCCTCTTGTACCACCCCCTTGTAGATCACATAATAAGGAATTCAGGTCACCACTCCAAGGATTTAGCATTAGATAGCATTGTTGTAGTCTATGCTCTTACAGCACCCAAACTGGTCTGGTGTAAACCCTTCTTGTACTACCCTCTTGTAGATCACATAATAAGGAAAATTAGTCTGGTGTAAACCCTTCTTGTACCAAAAAACACCAAAACTAGAAGCAAAATCAAACCAAGAATGAAAACCACTTGGCACCACAGGACCCGGAAGCACGTAAACAAAGGCTTTCAAAATAAGCAGATGAAGAAATCAAACAGCTGCTAGATCTCCAATGAGCTCCTTTAATATAACTAGGCAAAGTAAAAATCCACAATATCTTCCAAGCGCTTTCACTCGACCACTTGCAAGCTTTTTCAAGGCAAAAAACATTGCTGGAAGTTCATTCACATTAAATACTTCCACAATCATCACATGACTTCCTGTAAACCTTTCCCAACAGGAAAATTACCATATAAGGAAATTCTAAAATGCATTCTTATTATCATTAGAAATTCATTTTCTAAAAAAATCTCAGCAACTGGATACCATGTTAAACATAAAATTAAATCAAACTGTTAAAATGTGCCAAAAACAATTCTGCAAAATATTTTTATAATCACAAATAAGTGCAGTGACCCCTTTTTCATCGGGATAAAATCAAAACTCCAAATTAAAACCTAGAGCTACTGAATAGCATTGTAAAACATTTCTTTTCTAAGTTTCAAGTGTATGACATAACATTCCATATATCTTATTATAAAATTTTGTAAATTCAAAAGTGAATAAAACAATAAATCTCATGTTATGCCAAACTGTGTTATAGACGGGCTTGCCTCAATTTCAGAACACTAATAATGTTAAGGGTGTCGTTCAGACCTGGGTATCTAGTAGCGTCTAAACGGAGCTGCCAAAATAGCTCACGGTGTTCTAATTTTGACTCCCAACTACCACCTCTTATATCCGGTTGTACCTGTTCCAAAACCATGAACTTTATGCCCATGTCCTTACATGTTAAAGAGTGTTTATAAAAGGCATTACTTTCCTTCCTTGTATTGATGTCATTGAAGTGTTCATAAACTCTTCTCCTAAACACCCTTTCAGTTTTCCCAATGTAAAACCCATGGCACATAACACAGCATCCAAGATAGACTACCCCCTTAGATCCACAATTAAAATGTTTGTTAGAGTGGAACTTAAATCTTCTAGAGGGAAAGTAGAAGGACCCCGAATTCAGCATAGCATGGCATTGCTTGCACATCCCACATGGATAAGTACCTAATTTCTTTCTATTCTGATTCTGTGGATCCGCTAACCTAATTTCTAAAAGTTCTTTCAAATTCCTGCCCCTTTTTCTAACAAAAGAGGGGAAACTGGGCATAGAATCCTTAAGATCTTCCTGAAGTCTGAGAATGGGCCAATATTTCTTAATAATCTTCTCGATCTGATCTGAGTTGTTAGAGAAAGTATGTATAAAACTATTTTTTGACTGTGGAATGTCTTTTGAAGGGTTTGGTAACATCTCATTAACCCCCACCCCCAATAAAGGGATATTTATTTGCCCTCTTCTCAGAAATTTCTACAACTAGTGCTTCTACCAGGGCTTCCGGATATTGTTTCTCATTAAAGAATCTCTTTAAAATGGAAACTTCCTCATTGAAGAGTTTGTCCGTGCTGGACATTCGTGAAGCCCTAATTAGTTGGCCCTTCACTATCGCCTTCTTTTGATAGAAGGGATGTCCACTGTGATAATTTAGGAATGCATTTGAAAAAGTGCTTTTCCTGTAAATCTTAGACTGAAAACACATATTTGAATAGTCCTTAACCAGTGAAATGTCTAAATAATCAAGTTGATGTTTACTGATCTTATAGGTAAACCTAAAAAATGTGGTCGTCATGTTGATGTAATCCATAAATTCCATTAAACTTCCTTCGTTTCCCATCCACATAAAGGAGATGTCATCCAGAAATCTCCTATAGTACAAGATGTCCTGATACCATGTACTAGTAAAAATGTATTTCTTTTCCCATTGGTATAATACCAGATTTTATACATGGAAGCACAAGAGGCACCCATTGCCACACCTTTTTTCTGACGATAAAATTCCCCCTTAAAATGAATGAAGTTATTTTCTAAAACTAAGTCCATAAATTCCAAAATTAAGTTAGTAAACTTGGCCCCCAGTTGGACTTCATTAGATAAGTAAGTACCTAACCACTCCAGGCCCGTCTTGTGTGGAATACTAGGGAATAAATCGACTACATCAACAGTGACCATAAACATCTCAGGTAAGAATAAACTCTGGTCCACTCCTTTTAGGTAGTCCCACGAATCCTTACATATATGTTTAATTTTCTCTACATGTTGTTTTAAGGAGAAGTCGATAAATTTAGCTAAGGGTTCTGTGACACTTCCACCTCCTGAAACTATAGGTCTAAATTTAAGGGGGTTCAAATTCTTATGTGTCTTTGGAATTCCAAAAATCTGGGCAACCTTGGGTTTTTTTACTAATAAGTAGTTATATAACTTCTCATTAATAGCATTCTGCATTAAATGGTCATATAATAAATAATTTATTTTAGCTTGAGCTATATTGATCTCATTTTTTGAGACAAGTTCATATTGATCGGTATCCTGTAACACCGTGTGCAAAGCAGCCTCATATTCCCAGGTGTACATCAAGACAGCCCCTCCCCCCTTGTCTGGTTTCATAACCCTACACCCTTCCATTTTAAGATTTTTAATTAGAGTCAACTCATCCTCAGTAATGTTGTCAGATGTTTCACAATAATCTTTCTCCTTAAGTTTCCTAATGTCAGTCTCAACTAACTCCTCAAAAATTTTGATGGTGGGGTGAACCGGGGGGTTAAAGGTGCTTTTTCTTATGAGAGTCCTTTCTGAGTTTCGTTCATCTTTAAACAATAAATTAAAATTAAGCTGCCTCATGAAAAGCTTTAAATCAATCAAGGTTGTAACCATGGGGGAAGGCCTAACGGGAACATAATGAAAACCCTTAGAAAGTAAACTAAAAAAATTGTCCGTTATTAATAAGTCGGTGTAATTAAAAATGGTAAAATTGCCTTTCCTATGTTTAATTTGTTTACCTTGAAATAATATGGTACTATTGTCCTCATCAACTGTAGATCTTAAAATTAGTTTGTTGGATGATTCCAACTGTTGTATTGTTCCCTGCGCCCCGTCCCTCTCCTCTGGGGATAATAAAAATCCTGAGTAGACGGGTTCCTGTTCTTCTGTGCTATTCTCTCACTTCTTCTGAGATTGTCATTTCCTCCCCCTATAGGTTCCCCTTGCCTATTACTTTCACCCCTTTCATGAAAGACATTTTCAGTAGTATTGTTGTTACTTCTTCCTTTTATAATTGGGAGGGGGTAGGCTCTACCTTCCTTGTATTCTGTTAAGTCTCTCTCTAATTTCCTAATTTTTCGATTAAGTACCCTAGAACAATGTTGGTCTACATCACTAAACAACTTGTCATAGTCCCTCTTAACTGAGCTAAAAGTTTCATTTTTTAACATGTTTACGTTAAGCTTGTCCAAATCTTTTAACAAAACAGTCATTTTTTTCTCATAGTCCATCACCATACATTTTAACATGTCCAAACCTGCTTTGTTGAAAATTTCACAAAGCTGGTCATATAAAACAGAACCATGTTGTACGTTGTTGGGGAACTTAAAAAACCTCAAGCCTTTAGGAATTCTCTGTACATTAATACATTCATTTAGATAATCAACTTCCATCTGTTTGTTCTTGTAAGAATACAGTTTGTCTTTAAAGTCAAAAAACACATTTTCAAGATTTTTGTAATTATCATGAAGCACAGTACCTTTTCTGAAATTAAACTGTTGTTTTGTCCAAGATTTGAAGTCAAATGACTTCCTCTGCTCATTTGACCCAGAAGCAGCCTGGTTGTTTGTTTTAACTTGGTCAAAACAATTCGAATTCAAATTACTAGGATTACATCCTCTCTCAGCGTTCCTTGTAACATTTCCAACCCCAACCACTTCAGCAAGTGTTCTGGGGGGATTGTTAAATTGTTGTTGGTTCCCCGGTATCTGGGAAGCTGTTGGTTGTGTCCGTTGTTCAAACATTGAAGTCAATTGTGTCAATAGTGTTAAAACCTGTTTTACAACCCTTCTTGTACCACCCCCTTGTAGATCACATAATAAGGAATTCAGGTCACCACTCCAAGGATTTAGCATTAGATATTCTTGTTGTAGTCGAGGCTCTTACAGCACCCAAACTGGTCTGGTGTAAACCCCTCTTCTACCACGCCCATTATAAGGACTTGTAACCATGGATATGCACTTTCCTTTGCAGACTGTTTGGTGGATATAGGTATCCTAAGGCAACGTACCAATTGTTTCATGTTTACTGACAACCAACTAATTCTTAAATAAACTGATATGGTATGTGAGAGATGCATTTAGATAATTTCACTGGTGGCAAGGGTCTCATATACAAGCACTCATAATACCAATTAGATTGTCAGTAATGCACACACTATACCCACCAAACTCAGTATGGACAAGTCACACAGACCCACATATGCTGAGGCTCTTAAATGTAATCTTCCTAAACCTCAAAGGCCTCACAGTCATTGCACCTACAACAAATATCATCAGCAACCCCTAAAGCTCTCTGTCAAACAACACCCACTACAACACATGCAGCCTCATCTCATGGCATCTCAGCCTCTAAGCCCATAAGGCAAGCCTCCACACAACCGAATATTTTGGTCATAAGAGACTCCATTGTGAGACACACAAATGCTCCACTCAACAGACTGAGTAATGAGAGAGTCATGGTCAGTTGCCAATCAGGGGCCGGGATCCATCAGATCACACATGCACTTAGGTCACTGAAACACAAGTACCAGTATGACTCAGTCATAGTCCATGTGAGAATAAACAATGTGAGATGTATTTCTATAAACTATATGAAAAGACACATGATGGAACTCTTGAACTATTTGTTCTAGGCTGGTATGAGCCTAGCATTGAGCAGCATTCTACCTTCTCTAAGGATGATGCCACTACATGAACAGAAGATGATTGACTTTAATAATTGGCTTAGTTTTTGGTGTCACTCAAAGGGGATATATTTGTCATCATGGGGATATAGTCAACAGACCACACTTATATATCAGGTATGGTCCTCACCTATCCCCTCAAGGCTTTTGAATATTGGCTAAAACATTATTCCCCCATAGTGCCTTTTTAGGCAATACCAATCTGGCAAATCTTCCAACATAGCAAAACCAACCCAAAATCATAAGTCTTACTCTGTGAACCTGTGTGTGTGTGTAAATATATATATAATATATACAATATATATATATATATGTGTGTGTGTGTGTGTGTGTGTGTGTGTGTGTGTGTGTGTATATATATATATATATATATATCTGTATATATATATATATATATATATATATATATATATATATATATATATATATATATGTGTGTGTGTGTGTGTGTGTATGTATCAGTATGCACCATGCATGCAGCTTGCACAATTTGTATCTGTTCTTCCATCAGAAAAGTACAGCTAAGGAATTTAAAACAAAACACTTAAAAAGTGATCCATTTTGGAGATAAGACCATACACTACCCATATGCACCAAGACTCCTCATACATGTACCCCTCCACTGAATAATTAGAATGCCATCCCACTGTGAATTATATTTGCCCAAAAATAACTACATACACTCAGAAATAAGTAACATTTTTCTCACTCGTACAGCAAATACAGGTATGACAGGAAATTAACCTTTTTGTAAGAAAGTAAGATCATGCTGTAAAGAAAATGTTAATTAAAAATGTAAAGGAAGGCATGCCTTGGAGAAAATATGGATATAATGGCTAACTGAAATTAATGTATAAAAATTTGTTATACATATTGCTTGTAAAAAATATTATTTGTAAACAGTGAAATTGCACATGACCATATATTTCTAAATGAAAGCAAGGACCGCCAGGAAATGTACGCTCCTGTGATACCAATAACAAAGTAAGTCAGCCACCAAATCCAAAACATACACAGGAGCGAAAAACGGCAGTTGAATATAATAAAAACGTAACTCAGTAAAGAATCCAAAGTTCAAACGGAACTAGTAATCAATTCCGAGACGTGAGAAGTAAATAAAAACTTTTATTCGACAAGCAAAAATGTACGCGCTTTCACCCTGAGGCTTCATCAGACTATAAAAACATTGGTAAAGAATTGTTTAAAATGTAGAAGGACAAACACCATAGACTAAAACAATCCTACACGTCAGTGATGTCTATTAAGCACATAAAGGCAAAGGTCTCCTTTCAAAATAAGCGCCACCAAAAACATGAATAAATCAAATCAGAGTAGTCAGTATAAACTAATCAATTATCTATTTGGAATTATTATTAATATTAAAACAACAAAACTGCCTAAAAAGTTATAAATTACATTATAAAGGAATCCTTGATTTTGGTCTAAATGGTCTCCTCTTCCTGAGGATGGGTTTCAAGTGGATCTTATCATTCAACCCAGGTGTTCTGTCCGCTCTACAGGGCATAATCCAACGTAACTCACATTCCTCAGTATAATTATCTATGTCGCCCCCTCTAATACTAGAGGCAATAATTTGTATGACATAGAATTTAAAACAATGTAACTGTCTACAGTGTTTGGCCAGAGCATTATGGTCTGAACCAACACGTATATGATAGGCATGTTCTCTAATGCGTTCTCTCAGCTGTCTATCGGTCTTCCCAATGTAGAACGCTGTACAAGATACACACCTAGCAAGGTATACCACATTAGTACTCTGACAATTGGTCTTAGTATGAAAACGAAATTCATGTCCAGTAACAGGTTGTACAAAAACATTGTCAGTATCAATATACTGACATTGTCTGCAATGATTACATGGTATAGTATTATAAATGGATAAGGTAGATAAAGTATTACTCGGATTCCTAGGGTAATGACAAAGCATTTGTTTCAAATTTTTCTTGTTTTTATAAAGAAATTTAGGTCTTAGGCCCACAACATCACTAATATCATCATCAAGCAAAAGGGTTTCCCAATGTCTCTCAATAATACCTTTTACATGTCCAACCCCTTCTGTAAAAAACAATGGTACTTTCAATCCACATGCCCTCATCGGCTGTATGGTGTTAGCATTGTCAACCCAATCCGAAAAGTATGGACGTGCTCTTGAAGTCCTTAACTTATTCACAACCGATACTGCTTTATCAACCTCTGCTTTATTGTAACATCTCTCAGAGAGCCTATTCCTAAGATTTAACACTTCTTGTTCATATCCCTCATCCAAAGGATTAAGTCTGGACACTCTCATTATTTGTCCTTTCACCACATTGTCAAAGACATACTTAGGATGCATGCTATGCCTATGGAGTAAGGTATTCCTATAGCATGTTTTCCTATGCACAGATGTATTTAGCAGTCCATTCTCAAGTCTTATTATGTTAACATCTAAAAAAGAAATCTCATACATAGAAGAACACAAAGTAAAGCTAAGGAAGTCAGTTAAATTATTCATAACTGACACAAAATCCACAAGACTAGCCTGTAGTGAGGAGGAAAACTGGTTGTAATAAACCCATGTCAATATGTTCACAAGAACGCGGTGTTAACCCTCAGACCCCTTTTCCGATAGAGCCCCTCCGCCAGGCTGGGAGACAGAGATCAGTGAGCAGAGGGCGGCAGAAACGGAAGGGGTCAGGAGGAGAATATACCGGCCCCACTCTGAAGAAGATATGGGGGAGAGTGGAAGGTCTTTAGTTGTGAACCTATCACATAGAGTTTTAAGTAAATGTGAGGAAGTCCTTAATAAAGGACTAACGTTTATACCTACTAACAAGAGTGACATAACTGATTCTATCTTAGATATTAAATTGTATGTTCGGAATGTTCAATTGAAATTAGATTTTGGTGAGAATGAAGGAAATAATAATGGTAATGAACTTCCAGTTAGTTTTCGACCAATTAGTACTTGCACACCAATTCTACATCCACTTTTAGATACTTTTTCCAGATTAGTGGAGAATGATTTATACAAGTATTATGAGGAGAACCGCGATGTTAAGAACAGGGGTAAGAAATATAACTTAACTTTTCTGCAGAGAAAGGCACTTTTGGATTTGAGTAGGGACTATTCAATAGTAATTAGACCGGCTGATAGGGGGGGGTCCTATTGTTTTAATGGATCATCCCGATTATCTTGAAAGTATGAGGGCCATGTTAGAAGAAGAGGCTTTCTACTCAAAAATTGATTTATTGGACGTAACCAATAAGGTTTTTAGGGTATATGATATGCTTGATGATTTGGTCAAGAGCCACAACATCACTTTGAGTCTGTTCAAGTATTTAAGGGTGAATAATCCACTCATACCCATAATACAAGGTCTGCCTAAGGTTCACAAATCAATTTTTAAGCCACCCCTATGCCCTATAGTTGCTGGGCAGGGTTGGTTCACTGAACCTTTCTCTATTTATTTAAAGCACCATCTAAGGCCAGTTGTTAAGGCTAACCGATTGATTTTGAAAGATAGTAAACAGTTTCTTTTAGATTTATATAGCTATACCAGGACTTTAGGGGATGACGATTTTTATATTTTAGCAACACTAGATGTCAAGAGCTTGTTTACAGTTATCCCCAATGATCTAGGAGTTGTTAGATTACAACGTTATCTAACCACTAAGTCTAATTTGAACTGTAACACAATAGAACTTTTAGCGCTGTTTTTGGAAACAGTACTATATAATAATGTGTTTGTGTTTGATGGAAATATTTATCTTCAGAAGGATGGCATAGCTATGGGCACTTCGTGTGCCAATAGCTATGCCAACATAGTAATGGCTGATTGGGAGGAAGAACTTCTTTTTCCACTAGAAGCCTTTCAACAATATGTTAGATTCTATAGGCGGTTCGTGGACGACCTCTTTTTGATCTGGAGAGGTGATGAGGCTAGTCTTGTAGATTTTGTGTCAGTTATGAATAATTTAACTGACTTCCTTAGCTTTACTTTGTGTTCTTCTATGTATGAGATTTCTTTTTTAGATGTTAACATAATGTTAACATAATAAGACTTGAGAATGGACTGCTAAATACATCTGTGCATAGGAAAGCATGCTATAGGAATACCTTACTCCATAGGCATAGCATGCATCCTAAGTATGTCTTTGACAATGTGGTGAAAGGACAAATAATGAGAGTGTCCAGACTTAATCCTTTGGATGAGGGATATGAACAAGAAGTGTTAAATCTTAGGAATAGGCTCTCTGAGAGATGTTACAATAAAGCAGAGGTTGATAAAGCAGTATCAGTTGTGAATAAGTTAAGGACGTCAAGAGCACGTCCATACTTTTCGGATTGGGTTGACAATGCTAACACCGTACAGCCGATGAGGGCATGTGGATTGAAAGTACCATTGTTTTTTACGGAAGGGGTTGGACATGTAAAAGGTATTATTGAGAGACATTGGGAAACCCTTTTGCTTGATGATGATATTAGTGATGTTGTGGGCCTAAGACCTACATTTCTTTATAAAAACAAGAAAAATGTGAAACAAATGCTTTGTCATTACCCTAGGAATCCGAGTAATACTTTATCTACCTTATCCATTTATAATACTATACCATGTAATCATTGCAGACAATGTCAGTATATTGATACTGACAATGGTTTTGTACAACCTGTTACTGGACATGAATTTCGTTTTCACACTAAGACCAATTGTCAGAGTACTAATGTGGTATACCTTGCTAGGTGTGTATCTTGTACAGCGTTCTACATTGGGAAGACCAATAGACAGCTGAGAGAACGCATTAGAGAACATGCCTATCATATACGTGTTGGTTCAGACCATAATGCTCTGGCCAAACACTGTAGACAGTTAGGGATGACACATTGTTTTAAATTCTATGTCATACAAATTATTGCCTCTAGTATTAGAGGGGGCGACATAGATAATTATACTGAGGAATGTGAGTTACGTTGGATTATCTGCTGTAGAGCGGACAGAACACCTGGGTTGAATGATAAGATCCACTTGAAACCCATCCTCAGGAAGAGGAGACCGTTTAGACCAAAATCAAGGATTCCTTTATAATGTAATTTATAACTTTTTAGGCAGTTTTGTTGTTTTAATATTAATAATAATTCCAAATAGATAATTGATTAGTTTATACTGACTACTCTGATTTGATTTATTCATGTTTTTGGTGGCGCTTATTTTGAAAGGAGACCTTTGCCTTTATGTGCTTAATAGACATCACTGACGTGTAGGATTGTTTTAGTCTATGGTGTTTGTCCTTCTACTTTTTAAACAAATCTTTACCAATGTTTTTATAGTCTGATGAAGCCTCAGGGTGAAAGCGCTTACTTTTTTGCTTGTCAAATAAAAGTTTTTATTTACTTCTCACGTCTCGGAATTGATTACTAGTTCCATTTGAACTTTGGATTCTTTACTGAGTTACGTTTTTATTATATTCAACTGCCGTTTTTCGCTCCTGTGTATGTTTTGGATTTGGTGGCTGACTTATATATTTCTAAATGACATTTTTAATAAATAAACAAAACAGACATATTTTATTATGGGTGGCCATGGTGGTGCAGCAGTTAGCATTGCCGCTTCACAGCATGAGGTTCTCTGGTTCGATTCTCAGCTGGGGTGCCTTCTTTATGGAGTCTGCACGTCCTCCCTGTGGTCGTGTGAGTTTCTTCTGGGTTCTCCAGTTTCCTCCCACATCCCAAAGACATGCTGTAGGTGGAGTGGACACTCTAAATTGGCCCTGTGCATGTGTGTGCCTTCTGTTGAAGGTTGAGTGCTGGGCTGGTAACTTGACACCATAAAACTCCACTGCCAATCATGAGCAGACAGGTGATCTGCTGTGGCAACCTCTAACTGTGAAAAGAAGAAGACATATTTTATTACAGAGTATCTTTCCTGTTACATATTTGGACACCATTTAGCCATTCACTTAGACAGAACCCAGTGCAAATGCAGACAAAGACTTTATATGCTCTTGTGTTCAATTGTCAAGCATACAGGCTCCTGACCTTCAAGAAGTTGGAATGCAATAACTACATGTTCAGAATTATGGTATTTGGAAGGAACAGTATTTTTTTCTTATTGGTATTTATTTTCAGAATTAGGTTCCCCATGCTGGTGCTAACTTTAGTGACTAGACAGCCTTTAGAATTACATGATCTACAAAATATGCATTTCTGACTTTAGTAGCTAGCCGGTCCAGTGGTCAAAGTGTATTTTGTTCTTGTTACGTATTATATTTCTTTTCTCACATGCAACAGTTCTGTATTCATTGAATTAGTTCTTATATTTAGTAAACATTACTGGTGGAGTTATTTATTAAATTGCAAATAGGTATATGCATTTGTATTTTGAATAATGCAGATTATTTTAGTAGTTACTACTGGTTTATTCTGATAGGTTGTCTTTAATTGCCTATCAAATTTAAGAGAGCAGTGAATGTGAAAACCTTTTAAACTAGAAGGCATTTCCTGAGGTAACAGGTATCTGATATGGGTTTTTAAAATTTAGTATTAATATTTATGTTTTAATCTCCAGTAGTGAACTAACCTACAAACTCTCATTCCAAGCCAGTTTGGATTTGTCAAGGAAAACTCCTGCCTGCTTAACTTGGTCATCTTCTTTGAGAAGGTTACTGAAGTAATAGATAAGGGCAAATCTAGATCTTGCAAATTTATTCAACACTCAGGTATCATAAATGAATGTAAATCCCTATGTAACTCATTGAATAGCAAAGTGGCTCACAAACAGCACCCAAGAAATTAAGGCAAACCCAGAATCATACCAACCCTCAAGTCTACTTTCATGTTGTAGAAATATAATGGAGAGGGTAATTGGTAATATTAGATAAGTTATTGTCAGAATTGGAAAGGTTGGGACTTGAAATCATATGTCAGCATGCATATGTTGTAAATAGGTCTATTACCACCTGTAACATGATGTTTTATAACAATATAATAACAGCTATGAATGGAAAATTGTGCTGTGATGTAATTTACATAGATTTAGCTTCAGCATTTGACAGGGTCATTCACAAAACACTGATCAATAAATTAGTACAACTAGGTATCAATGCATTTTTGATAAGATGGATAGCTGCATGGCTTACAAATAGGACATGGCAAGTATCATAAAGCAATTGGACAGGTGAAATCCTTGGTTACAATCAGGATGTCTCAAAGGGCTCTGTCCTAGGCCCTTACTTGTTTAGATTGTATCTTTCAGACCTAACTTTTTCATCTGAGGTGTTCTACAGTCTGTATGCAGATGACTTAAATTTGGGTAAACTGATTACATGTGTTACAAATAGGGCACGTCTGCAAAATAACTTGACAAAATTGACTATTTTGGCACAGGAGAATAATATGCTGATAAATACATCAAAAACTAAGCATATGAGATTTGGGAGACACAAACTGAAAGGTGAATATTTATTACAGCACACAATCATTGAAACTGTAGATTCATTTAAGGACCTGGGTACATGGGTAGATCCAGTTTTGAGTTTTTCTAATCACATCGACCAATTGGTTAATGATAGTTATAGAACTGCAGGTTGTATAAAAAGATTTATAAAGTCTAGGAAATCAAAAATGATGACGTCATTGTTTATCAGTTACATTAAACCCAAACTAGAGTATGGGATAACAATATGGAAACCCTATAAGAAAACAAGCATGAGTAAACTGGAAAGAGTACAGCAGAAATATACCAACAAGGGCATCCATGGATGTAAAAATGTAAGTTCTTATGAAAGACTAAAATATCTGAACTTGTACAGTGTCCCATATAGATATTTAAGGAGAGATATTATTCGAGTATGTAGGGCATTTAGAGACAAGTACCTCTGAGATTTTTTGGGGTTATCATAAAGTAGTAGAGAATCATCAGACACTGTATGTAGAAGATTCTATAGGAATGAGAAGTCCACTGATTGGTTCTCTGACAGAGCAGCTGATGCATGGAACAGACTACCAAATTACATTAAAGCAAGTACTAGTTTAGATATTTTTAAGAACAGCGGACACTTATTATGGGAACAACTGTTTTGGTATATTGGCAAGCTAGAAAGTCATTAAAGCCCGTGCCTAAATATTTGTGTGCATGTAAGTATTTATACCCCAGGGTTTAGGCTTTGGACTATGCCTCTTTGTTTTTGCTTCTCAGAGGTCAAAGCAGAAGTTAAGGGTTTATGGCTGGCCAAGTTTGCAGATAACTGTAAATTTGCCATCAAAAACTTCACTGGAGGCAATAAACTTATCCAAGAGAGCTTTTACTCAACAAAAAACTGGTGTCAAAACCATGGACTAAATGTAAATGCCAAAAAATGTGTTAACGTGCTTCAGGAAGCATGATCTTGTAACTATCTCATTGACAACATGCTCCTGAAAGTTGATACCTTAGTGAGTGAGTGAGTGATCTGGGCTCCAATGAGCTGTCTTTTTATTACCAAATATCCACTATTACATGGAAGTAGTTTTCATTGCACAGTTTATATTTAAAGGTATGGCATCCAGGTGCAGGGATGTAAACATTCCATTGTTCTCAACTCTAATCAGGCCAGTCATTAAATATAAAGCCCCATTCGATATGTACCTGTCCAAGCATTAGTCACAACTGGAGCAACCACAATACTTTCTCACTAAAAAATCAAGGGCCTAAATTACAAAAATTATGCAGATCATTTCAAAGCATTGTCCTTCTATTTAGTATCATAAAAGCTACTGAGATATGACCTCTGCCTTGCATACAGAGCCTCAACAGATCCGTTCCTTTCAGACATATTATATATTCACAAGGTTAATCATAGTATGAATACCTCCTTAGAAGACCTCAATCTCTTTGGAACATAAATGGAACATGTTGAAGGAATAGGTACGTATCAAAGAATATGTCATATCTATGGAACCATTTTCCACTTGACATAATGTGAAGTACTTCTCTTACTGTATTCAAACATAATTTGGATTAATGGATAGGAATCTGCAAATTCACCCCTACTCACCTCTGAGTTATCCATACTCAAAATATAAGGGCTACAAACTACCATGGGAATGTCTGGCTATGCTTCTCAAGATCCTCACAGATCAATAGTCTATTAAGTACCTATGAACCTATGATCCTATGTTGGTAGCTTTAATGTTTAGAGATGTGTGAAAACCTGTGGTATTTAATAAACTACTCGAAACATTATTGAGTGGACAATTTATTATTATTGAGTACTTCAGTGATTAGGGTTTCACGCCCGAATGCATCTTGATCGAACTTGAAAGCACGAAAAGGCAAAATAGCGAAATGGCATATAAGCAAATTCTTTCCCTGGAAGAAAATTGGTTGGGCGCTTCCATTATTTTGCTGTTTTCGTCACTGTAGTGCGATCTCAGAGTTGGTATATTTAAGTAGGGGGTGTGGGGGCACAGCCCCTCCGACATCGGGGATGTGGGGGGTGAAGCCCCCACTTTATGTTGTTGTTGTTGTTTGTCTTTTGGCTTTTCCTGGTAAGTGGTTGCCACAGTGGAAATCCGGTCCGCTAATGATTGGCAGTAGATTTTTACGAAACGCCGAGGTGCCAGCTCGATGCCCAACCTTCAACGAAGGCATGCCCATTTACGCACATATGTCTTTCAAACGCTACCCAACTGCGGGGAGGACATGCAGACTCCACACAGAAGGTACTCCCAAGCCCAGCCGAGAATCAAACGGGAGAACCTCTTGCTGTGAGGTGAAGCCCCCACTTTATGTAATGTTTTATAATTTTTTTTTTTTGTTTTGTGGAACAGCGATTTTTTTTCCAAGGGAAAAAAAATTGCTGTTCTAAGCGTTCAAGAGTGTAAGCTTTCGCTTACATGGGTTTGATAAATCATTGTTTACTTTTTTAAGCATTCGATGATTTAACATAGACCCCACTGATTATCACTGACTACTTTTGTTTGCTGAACAGTATTGATTGTGGTGGAAATATGGAGGCTTTGGCCAGTGAAGAAGGTATGGAGACAACCAATATGGCAGCATCTGAGGTGTAGATGGTGAAAGCAGTATTTGAGATTCAGTAACAATAATTTTCAGCTATCAGAATTTGTGGTGATGTTGGATACTCATACAGTTAAGGAAGATGTTTTACTCTTTGGCAAAGCAGATTGCATTTTGTCATTGCAGATGAAAAGTATGATACTGAAGGACTTGTTTTATTTTTTGAAATTCAAGAAAAACAGTGTCTTTTATTACCAAATTACTTAATTTAGAGACTAAAACAAGAAGGAATTTATATGTGACTGGATCACCTGAGAAAAAGAAGGATGAGAACTACTTGGACTTTGTTCAAAGTAAATTGAGTGACCAGTCTGATACTACAGTTGAGTATATAAAACTGTTCTGTTCCTATATGGCCTCTGTTTTAGATGTAATTAGCTTGTCATTTATGTAATATTATGCCATATTTGCGTTTATGGTGTGCTAAGGAACAAATGCTTTACATCTGTGGAACACTGGGAATTTATGTTTCTTAAGCAAGAAAGGAATATACTTTGATAATGACTATTATGTGCAAATGGCTGAAAAGAGGACTCTTTTTTTGTGATAATGACAGGATATAAGAAGGGCATTTTTAAATTCTATATGGACCGTCCAGGAATTTTGAAAATATTTTTTTCCATGGTCAGTTTCTGTTTATCTAACACAAAAGTGGTCATGGGCAAGCTTCATGAGCTCTGAAGTGTTCTTCAGTGTTAGTAAAGGTGAGGCTGAATGGCAGAAGTCAGGTTTATGAGCTGATGTTTTAGAGACAAGTAAGTTTACAAGCTGATGTTCTGAGAGAGGAAGACTCTATTTAGAATGGTATATGGATGACTTGGATGTATCATATAAATATCTATCTGTATATATCTATATCTTTAGTTATTTAACATTTGTTTACCAGGAAAGTCCAACTTGGAACAAAGCCAATTTTCAGCGGAGGCCTGAGGAGAAATGCTGCAGACGCATGTCTTTGTAACATGGAAAGAAACCGGAGTACCCAGAGAAAACCCACACGAATGTAGGGAGGATATGCATACTCCGCACAGAAGGAACTCCAGCCGAGAATCATCCCAGAGAACCTCTTGCTGTGAGGCGACAACACTACTGATGCACCATTGCGCCCTCTCTCTCTCTCTCTCTATATATATATATATATATATATATATATATATATATATATATATATATATATATATATATATATATAAATGTGTATGTATGTGTTTATATATATATATATATATATATATATATATATATATATATATATATATATATATATATATATATTTTTTTTTTTTTTTTTTGAGACATATATAATTGCTGTTTTCACTTGTGTAAGAGTTATTGTTTTCAATTAAAAGAAGTATAAACATTAATTAAAGAGTGACTGTGGGGCCTATCCCCATTAACAGTTTAGTCATAATTCATATATAAATACTGGCATTGCTCAATCTGGGGGTGGACTCCTGTTCTGGAATAATGTTTTATTAAGTATGGTTTACAAAGGTTTTATTTATATGCCTAAATGGAAGAGGCTTTAAAAAAGTTTGGCCCATACTCTGCAGTTGAAAGTTTTGCAGTGACCAACTTAAATGTGGTGGCATATGCTTCTGCATGCCAAAAATAAAAATGAAAAAATAAGTGCATGGGAGGATAAATCAGTCATATATTGAAATGGTCCAACTGGCATAATGGTAAAGGTCTTCACCTTCCATGCACAAGGTAAAAGCTTTGATCCTGAAATCCGATCAATGTTTGTATGGAGTTTGATATTCTCTCAGTACCCTGTGAGAGTCCTCCAATCTCAAAGAAAAAACATGCTGAGTGTTTCCATCTCAAAGTTATCCAAGAATGGAGATGTAGACAGCAGACACTAGATGGTGTCCTATATGGGGAAGAGTTGTACAGACCAACTATTCTGAGCATCAACTGTGGTGCACAGTATTTTCAGGATAGGAGAACATGGATCACAGACTGCACACTGTTTCAGGGCTAGCCACTCAGTGGTGCAAAAAGTTGTCTCTAGGTGATTTGAACATGTTGACTAATTTTGCCAAATGGGCATGGGTATTTGCTGATAATAAATGGGACGAGGACCAGGCCTACTCTAACCTATTCCAGAGACCCATGCTAATGATAAAAGGGGTGTATGTGCCCATATTGGCCAGTGTGTGCCAACCATAAAGCCCAACATCCCTATGTCAGTTAACTACTTACTGGCCAGTGTCCAGTTGCCCAGCCTGGATTACCTGGGATAGCTCTTTTGAGCGAAAGCTTGACATAAAACCAATCAACCTGATAAATGTGAGCTAAGAATCGTTACATTCAGTGTAGGGTCACTGATAGAATGCAGCTCAGAAGTGGATAGCATAATAGTAAGAAGGAAGCTAGACATCCTATGTATCCAGGCTGGATGCTTGGTGAGAGACAAAACTGACAGATTCATACACCACACCGTTTTATGTAGTTTTTCTAGTACATGCTGGTAGTTTTTATCATAAGGTTCCAGCAGCAAAGCAGTTAGAAAGAGATATGTCCTTTGAGAATCATAGACTCCTGGTTTTCCATGCCATTAGAGGACCTTTATGCCCAGCAGTATAGTAGCAACAGAAGTCTTTAGAGTTTGGAGAAAGGATTGGAATTCCTCTGAATCACAATTACCCAACATGATGTCTTACACCTAGTGTAATCCACTTCTAAGTTGTCAGTACTCTCAGCTTTGTTGCATAGACATGAGCATTTCATTTTGGCCAATCAGCTCTCAAGCATCTATTCACAGCTGCAAATTTCACAAAAATAGAAACAAATGGATGTATGCCAATCCTGCAACAAAAAAGGTCTACTTCAGATGATTTGAGTTTACAAAATGTTGAATATTATATGGCTGAGACTATATGATTGACATTTTGAAAAGTCAAACTGTTAGTACTGAAATCACATTATAGAAGGGATTATGGAATTTTTCCTTTCCCCTGCTACAGTGCAATCCTGGAAATGGTATATATAATTAGCAGAGGATGTGCGGGTGCAGTGGGGCTTATGCCCCTGCAAAACCACTGTTTTTTGTGGTATTCATTTTTCTACTTTTCAAAATGTCAGTTATATGGTCAGGTGAAATGTGATGTTTTGAAAACGCGATCATCTGAACTAGATCCACAACAAAAAATAGCTGCATGCAGACTTCTTTATGCTTGTCCACTGTCATCTGGGATTCTATTGCAAGGCAGTCAGCAGGAAATTAAGGATAATATCTGAGTGGCAGCTGTTAACCATGTAGCTAATCCTTAGAAATATTGCTAGGTAACCCAAATGGCCTTAAGAATGAAGCTCAAGAGCTCTCCTAAATTACTTTACAATTTCAAGAGGGTTAGTTGAGTAACAAACAAGTGCTGTAGAGGCCATGCTTTTTGTGTTTTATCAAGTGACTGTCTCATCAACAACATATTGATGATTCTACAAAGGAAACTTATAAGTGGGGGCAAAAACACTTTCTCATAAAGAATTAAAAAACTTTCTGCTAAACTTGCAGCTGGAATCTGTAAAACTCTGAATTAATTTGTGTGTCTATAATATTCTGTGTGTTGGTGTATAATGACTTATAGACACAAAAAGAGCCATGGTGAATCATTGATGAAAATGTTATCAATAGATGCATTTATTTTCTCTATCCTTAGACTTTAGCATTACAATGCGTGCTATGTTAAATTGGTTCTAATGGCATTCAGCTTAACTTCCAAGTGATAACATTGGCTTGCTTGTATAAATGAAGTAGGCAAATCACTCAAACAATGTACACCAGACAATATAATCACCATTTAAAAGTAATCAGTTTCTAATGACATTATGACCACTACAGGTGCTGTATACAGTATAGTTGCAATTACTCTCAAACTCATTAATTGTTTGCTTGACTTTTACAATTATTCCAGGAAGTTATAACAATCCTGGAAATCAAAACAGGGTTTTTAAGGTATATTTCATTTGTAGGGTATTACATTAACAAGCTATAACATTACCTGCCAGCATACCTTTCAAGCTTTCAGTATAAGAATTCTGGACAAAGTGAAAAATAATAAGAACGGCACAGTGGTTCAGTGGTAGCATTGTCACCTCACAGCAAGAGGTTCTCCAGTTCCATTCTCGGCTGGGTTGCCTTCTGTGCAGAGTCTGCATGTCCTCCCTGCATTCGTGTGGGTTTCCTCCGGGTGCTCCGGTTTCTCCCCACATTACAAAGACATGCATCTGGAGCGTTTCTCTCTGGGTCTCTGCTGAAAACTGGCTTAGTTCCAAGTCGGACTTTCCCAGCTAACAAATGTTAAATAAATAAAAACTGGGGGCACAGAGCCTCAAAATAAGGGATATAGTTTAAATATTATTTTTATAAACTTAGAAAGTTGCTAGAATAACAGGTTATACATTACCTTGCATTTTCTGAATGATATGAAGTTGGAAACTCAAATCCCTGTCGTTTGTTTATGAATTCACGCCTCAATGATTTGTCAGAAAGCCACAAATTTCATAAGGAACAGACTAAAAATATGAGGCAAACATTTGGACATTCTGTGAAATTGTGGACAGGTGAGAGGTACGCCTGCCATATGATTGCTTAATTTAATATTGTCAGTACGTGGAGGGTTTTATATTAAACTCTCTCTTATGAATGAATAAGGGTTCTTTGTGGGGCAAACCAGGTAAAACTCTTTCATAAACAGTAATACAGAACCATTTCTGCTTCAAAAGAATATGGTGTATTAGTGCATCAGACATGGGACTTTAAATATATTCAATATTTGATGCATTAGCTGTATTTTATAAAGCCAATGTTAAAAGGAGTTGCCGTAACTTGTCAAGTGTATAGGTTCTGTCATTCATAATAACCATTAAGAAATGAGTTACTTTATTGATTATTCAATTTCAGATCTACTTGTTTATCTTTAAAAATATATAGCATGCACGGATTATTTCTATTAGCAAATCATGCAGGATGTATACATAGCATCATATGTAAGTAATGTAAACTTCTGTGTCTCTCCTTCTACCCCCTCCACTTTTATTGCCTTATGATAAACTAATGCATTAATTGACAATACTTTTCTAGCTTGTCCATTACAAGAAAACAAGACTTAATGATTCATAACAGTCATCCCAGGCTCACTTAATTTTTTTTATCTGATTATATTGCTTCTTCCCCTTTGCCTCTAAACAGACTAAGATGTTATCTTTCCCAAAAGACACAAGCACAAACGCACGCGTGCACGGGCACATGGGCACACACACACACACACACACACACACACACACACACACACACACACACACACACACACACAGAATAATACGACTGGCCATTTATAAATGCTGGAAGTATACATCACATAGTGCCAACTACTTAAATATCTAAATCCTCAGTAATGTACCCCTACAAGCTAAACTTGAATGAATGATTTCTGTGTCATGCAGCTCTTAAACCTTTACCTTTTCTAAACTCATTCCTGTCAGTTTCAGCACCTGCAGTTATTTCAGAACAGTGCAGAGTTCTGGGTCAGCAATTTGTAATGCATGCATAGTACTTTTAAAGGCAAGTCATAAAAGTCTTAATTTCAACTATAAAGAAAAGCTCTGTAATAAAACAGAGTAGAAGAAATAAGTCATTTTTGGAAAAACATAAAAAAGAACATTGCCTTATTGCACACCAGGGTGTGCTGTTATCATACAATAAACCACGTCATTGTGTCTTATTCCTTTCAAAATCATGGCACATATATCAATCCTGTTTTCAAGATGAAGACATTAAGTATGAACTATAAAAGTCCATTTCCTGAAAATATATTCAGATTTGCAATATTTTGCAGCTTTTTTTCTTTTCAAGGACATCACAGCACAGATTGTAAACTAGCAACAGTCTCCAAACTGAAAAGTGTGTTTCTTTGCAGGCATGATATTTATAGAATATATCAGATCTGTTAACTTCTTAAAAGTGTACTATATTATCAGCTCTGGTATTTCACAGTAAATGCAGCACAGTCCCGAGTGTTACATGCGTACCTTTTAAGAGACAATATGTGTAAACGTCTAAGCAAAACAGAATATGCTGTCTGGCTCCCACATGTTAGGTGTAAAATAAGTATCTACATGCATTACTGGTCTACAAAGTTTATCAACAAACATTACCTGCTGAATCAAATTTTCTTGTGATACTAAGGCTGCTAATGTACAGGAGCATTCAAGTTAAATTTCACAGGATGTGGGTCTCCCTGGGGGTGAAAAGGTGTAATCTGAGGCTTTTGAATTCCCATACATTCCAGAAGCTCTTTCATCAGACTGTTGTCAAAATTTTGACCCAGATCTCATTGTGTATGTTTTGGCATTGTATGTTGTACAAAGTAGTTATCTCAAAGCACCTCTGGAAAAATGGAGGCTTTCTGTTCTTTGTTAAGCTACTTAATGGGCACAGCAAATGTAGTGATCATTCATCAGTGCCCCATTGACAAAGCAGTTATAAACACAAATGCAAGGATCCAACACCTTTAATGCTGGTAGGAGGGGCAGCTTGTTTAGACAGGCCTGTTTTCTGTAATTCGGTTGCAGAAGTTGTTGAAATGCATCACAGGACTTACAGTCATTAGTAAACAAAGAAAGGCAAGAAGAATGAAGTTCAACGTTTTCTCTTTCAGGAATACACCATATTCTGATAAGTATTTCACAAACCACGCCACACAATTTGGAAAATACAGGAAGACGAGCTGTTTCCAGTAAAATTGAAGGACCTTTCCTAATAATATAAACAAATTACATTCTTCTGTGTAAGACTACTTTGTCATTGGTGAAGTTAAAGCAATTATGTGCAGACAGATTTTTGCATTTCCCCTCTCTCTAAGGTGTGGTTGATGGTTCACATGCTGTAATCATGTCTCACAACCATCCTTGCATGTATTTCAAAGCATAAATGAGGCAGCAAATGTAGTTCAGGGTGACAGAAAGAGCAACACTTTCCTAGTTAATGTTAAGTGCTAATAAATACGAAAAATGAAGTTAACGACATCCTGGATTATGCAGTCCTCAGGGCTGTCTCATTTAACAGGTAGCCAGGAGATATGGTTAAGAACCTTATGATTTTTGCAGCTCCTCGTGACAGCTTCTGCTACCTATAAGATAAAGGATTTGTAGCACTTTGTCATATGAAATATAAATAGCTTGGCAACCCATATGAATTAACTGTTTTTATTATTATTATTATTATTATTATTATTATTATTATTATTATTACTATTATTATTATTATTATTACTATTATTATTATTATTGTTGTTGTTATTACTATTGTTTTTATTATTGTTATTACTATTAATATTATTATTGTTATTATGATTATTATTATTATTATTGTTGTTATTACTATTATTATTATTGTTATTACTATTATTATTGCTGTTGTTGTTCAGAACCTCACAATTCTATGGAAAAGAAACTTGGCTTCTCCCTTCATTTTTTCACAGGGTCTGTTTCCAAAGAAAGAAGAGGAAACAAAATCAAGGGGGGCTATTAGCATTTTAACAATATTAATTCTGCCAAAAATGTGACCTATTTCATAAGTAATTTCTAGGCATGCCATCCAGGGAGTCATCAAGGAACCTAGCCCAAATTCCCTATTCCCCAAAGAACTGGCTGGTTAAATGACTTGCTCAAGTCCCACAGTTAGCAAAAGAAGGCTGAGGGAATCACACCCACTGTTTCCCCTTACTACCTTCACATTCTATCCTTCTTCTTAAAGTAGCTCATAAAAACAGCTCATAGCCTTAATCCTCTGTGCCAAATGACAGTCTTTCATGGAAACAGTGTGGGATAACAGATAAAGACAGCTTCACACCTCATCTGTCCAATTAACTAGTAGCTTATTTTCCACGGTCTTTGCAAGAACTGTCTTCCTGACATGCATTCCTGAATTGTGTTACCCAATGAGAAATCTGGAACAAGGTCATTTGGTGCCATGTGCAATGTTTCCATTATGCTGCTTACCAGTTCTGCTTCCAGAGATCAATCATCACTTCTCTTAAAGCACCAGTTGTACCCCTTAACAGTTTGCTTCTGGGGTAGCTGCCCACTTCACCCCACCCTATTTTCATTTTTGCCTTATAAATCACCTAACCTCTTCAAAGAAGCTATTTTCTGCAATTTCAGAAAAGCAAATAGGAGGAGGCAAATTCAGAAAAAAAAGCATACCCAAAAGTGTGACAGTAAATTTAGTGAAATGCAACCCAAAGCAGATTAGGCATGCATGAGTGCCGGTATAGTGGCACCATGCTGGTGGCAACGCTACAAAATGAAACTTTGTGTCATGATACTATAATTATTGGATGAACTTTCTATGAGCAGTTATATGACTCAAAGGAAAGCATCAGGTAGGTGGTGCTCCCAATCATGTCTCTAGTCACATATACATTAAATGATTGCTTAGCTGTGACACAGGTATTGTCTATGGGCAGTCCATACATAGGCACCACAGCAAACTGTCAAGTAATTTTATCATATATATAGAGATAGTACAGACAGAAATGGGTGGAAAATGGAAGACAGTACATACAGAAGTGGGGAAAATCAAGCATGCAATAGAAATAGAATCACCTTTCCAAAGAAATTTAATTATCAACCTTATAATTTTGCTAAACCAAGTAGTGGAAGGGGAGAAAATACATTTTGAAGAGGAAACAAAATTATGGGGAGTATTAGCATTTTAGCAATATTAATGCTCCTCTGATCTTGTAATGTACAAGCAATACAATTTAAAATAACACCATGTTCATGAAATAGCCCATAAATAGATAATACCGAAATGCCATGCCCTTCTTTGACTAATGTAATACCATTATCCCTTCCTCTCATACTAGTAATCACATTACTAACAGTGCATTGATAATCAGCTTTAATCAAGATTGCTACACCTTATGAGTTATCAGAACCAATATTATTATACAACTTCTTAATCCACTTATATTTATTATATAACTGTATGCATATATTCTCAGCAAAATGAGTTTCTTGCATTAATATGATGTTTTCAGCTCTAGCTTAAATATATTTTATTATTTTTCTACATTTGGAATATGTATGTGTCCCTCATATTTATACTCAAAATGTCAATTTGCATTTATTATTAAGCAAAAAATATACAAAAAATGAAATAAAATTGTCCATGTACCTTTTCAGTAAAATCTTCAATAAAACATCCAAAAGTAAGAGAAGCCCAATGTACCACACCCATTTAAAGAAATGGAAATGGAAGTGTATATATAAACAAAGAAACGTAGAAAGCCTCGTGTCACAAGGAGGAGCATTCCAATGTCTGATAGGCAGGAGTATGGCTCAGGCATCTAATTTTCCAAAAACTTGCAGTTTATGCTTGGCCTCAGCTGCTGATTTAAAAAAAATAATGGTACAGGTTTCCATCCTATTCAAAACTTAGCTGGATAGATAAACGACAATTTTACTTTCTCCTCCCATATTTTTTGTCTTATTTCAGCAAACTCCTTCTATCATTTAACCAGGAAGGAGTTTGCAGAAATAAGAAATTATGGGAGAAGAAACTGAAAACTCATTCTTGCATTTAACCAGTTGATATGATAGATGGGAGTGCGCTGAATTACTGAGTACTTGGATACATTTCTTATGAATTACTGCAGATAAAATTATTTTCTTGTCAACATTTTTAGCGTGGTCTGCCTTCAAATACATAAGTAGACACTTGTATCTTTGCTTAAATTCACATATTCCTCAATATTATAAATGTAATAAGCATAGCAGTCTTAACTAAAGCATGTTAAAAAGATTAAAATAGAAAACTAACTATTCCTAAGTGGACCGTTTGTATTGCACATAGTGACCTGTAATCGGTTAATATAACAAAGAAATAAACATAAGGATTACTAATGAAATATCTTATGAGTTTATTTAATATAAATTAAGTTACTTCTTTAAGTACACACAGTTCTAATGTTCTAGAAAAATTATGTACTGTATAGTCAATCTTTTCAGTGTATATACTCAGTTTGTTGGAACCATATACTAAGTAGTTTCATATAATCTTTAATTGCATTGTAATATTCGTGTCTGGAAATCACTAAATGAATTAATTTAATACAGAGACATTCCTATTCTATGCAGCTAAAGTAACTTTACTTTTTGTATAGTGTAATTATCTATCCTAACAAAATTTTATTGATAAGATTCTTTACTTATGAAGTTGCTGTAAAAGTATATTTAAAAAAATAGTTTTTATATGCTTTAATAGCATATTTAATACAAACACTTACAACTTATTTTCATTTCATAATGCAAATAAATTTGAGCATCATCTCTTCTTTATTCATTTAATATGCAAGTCACTATCCTTTAATGCATATGTACATAGACAATTTCTATTGTAATTGTTACCCAAAAAAAATGTACTGAAACATTTTATAGGTGTATGTGACTATACTTTTGGAACCATAAAGTTTAATTAATTATGTAAAATAACATTTTCAAGAAAAAGCATGTATTTATTTTTGTTTAAGAGCATTCTAGTTTCTATAACCATTTATCATGTGTTTCATATATTAAATACCAGTTACTCAAATTGTAAAAGCTTATCATTAACCCACTAACCTATTCCAATCTAATAAACAGAAACAAGTAATCTGTTTTATATTATGAGATAGCAAAAATAATTCTGAAAGGAATTAAATATTGATGTTGCAAACAAAGTAAGCTAGTCTTCTCCCCTGTCATTCTTTGCCATAATAAACATCACATATGATGCAATGTATGAGAAGCTATAAGTAGTCTCAATTAGGCTGCCACTTCATACTGATGTAAACATTATAGATTACCAAAATACTATAAACTCTACCCAATGCAAAAGTTCAAGACATTTGGTTTACTAACTGTACCTTATTAACTGAAAACAAATTGTTGTGATAACATTGGTCTTGTTTCAATGACAAGTACATTTCTCTTTAAACCATTTATTTATTTATTTATTTATAGTTGTGTGCCAGGAAAGTACGACTGGGAAAAGAACCCTATTTTCACTGGAGGCCCCGGGGAAAAAGCTCCATAGAAATATAAGCAAAATACAATAATTAGATAGTATAATAGTATACATATAGTAAGATGCAGAATAGACATCATCTAGTTAGTCTATTCAGTACAGTTTTCTAGTAGATACAGGTTCAAAAAGAAAAACACACAAGCATTTCAGCAAAAAATCACTGTGAGAAAAACAAAATTAGTACTGTACATATTAAATAATAGTTATGAACAAATGAGAGGTCCTTTATATGTTATAATATATATATATATATATATATATATATATATATATATATATATATATATATATATGTGTATATAAATTTGCTGGATCAAATAGTATATATATATATATATATATATATATATATATATATATATATATATATATATCCTATTTGATCCAGGAATAATAAAAAAAAAGAAAATAAATAAAAACATGCAGTTTACATGTAACGTTAGTTGAACATCAATGTTTTGTGTTGATGTACAACTAAGCAAACTTGCTGAGATCGTGGTACATTGAGGATAAGGGAATATTCCCTTTTCCCCACTGGAGTGCGATTTCGGAGTGAGAATATTAAAGTAGGGGGGTGTGGAGGGTGCAGGGGGGCTTGCACCTGCTGCATAATTGTGTTTAGTGTGGGGTTTTTTTGGTTTAGGTTTTATTGTTTTTACATGAAAGTGCATTTTTGAAAAAAAGCACTTTCGATTGAGGTCGCGAATTTACGTTTCACGAAATGTAAATTAGCAAGATCAAAGTAGATCCATATATATATATATATATATATATATATATATATATATGTATTTGTATATTCTTTTTTTTTTGAGTAGTGGTAACACTGAGGAGAGGGAGAAAATGAGGTAAGGAGTGGACAGTGTGATGACAGAGTTATATATATCTTGTCAGATCAATGTCAATTTGTGGATAGATGTTCAAATAGTAGTTTGAATTTGGTAGATTCAGGTGCATTTTGGAGGGTGTGGAGTACAGAATTCCATAATCTGGCTATTTGATTAGAGAATGGGGCTTCACCGTGAGTGTTATTAGCTTTGTTTACTGTGAGAAAGTTTCCGTCTGCAGATATTACACTTTGTTGGCATGAATAGGGAGCAACAAGTTCCTTGAGGGATGGGCAAGGATGGAAGATGACAGTGCGTGTGAATTTAAGTTGTTAGAGAAGGAGAAGGTTAGGTAGCTTGAGCCAATTTAATTTATGTAGAGCAATACAATGGTGGGTTTGGTGGGGAAGGTTGACTGTGAAGCAGCCTATTTTGTTCTAGCAACTTTACAATTTGGTTAAGTCTGATTTTTTAAGTTGGTAAAAAGGGGGAAAAAATAAAGGATTGTAAAGAGGAGGAAGGTTCTGGATATGGCTAGTCTGGTATTGTGAGTGAGGAATGGCTTACTTCTGTACAGTGAGCTATGTTTATTATGAACTTTCTTAATTGTGATGGCTATGTGTTGGCCAAATCTGAGTTTGTTGTCGATAGTCACGCCAAAGAGTTTTGTATGGTCAACTGGTTGGATGACTGTGTTGTTTGCTGACAGAATGGTGAAAGGAGGGGTGGAAGGTGATTGTTTGCTACTGGTAAGTAGCATTAACTGTATCTTTTTGGGATTGAGGATTAGCTGTGATTTACTTAGACATGTTTTGATATCATTAAAAGCTTGTTGGGATACAATTTGGAGGTCTGGAAAGGAATCTGCTGAGCAGATTAAAGCTGACTTGTCCACATACTGAACTACTTCAGCGTGTGTTGTGGATGACGCTAGATCATTAGAGAAGATGGTAAAAAGAAGAAACCCTAGTATGGATCCTTGGGGGACTCCAACTGAGACAGTTAGAAGTGATGAGAGTTTGGATTTCCATCGTACTGCTTGTTGTCTGTCAGAAAGATAGCTTAGGAACCAGGAGAGGGAAATCTTTGATAGGTTTAGTGAGGCAAGAGTATTAAGGAGTTTCTGATGGGAGACAGTGTTGAATGTTTTTGACATGTATAGAAAGATTGATGCTATTTGCTGGTTTGGATTTCTGAGTTGGTTGACGGTGTTAGAGAAATTAATTAGGTTTGTGGTGGTGCCGTGTTTTGTTCTGAAACCATGTTGGGAGGGAGAGTTAAGGTTGTGAGATAGCAGGTATTGTAGTAATTGAGAGTGTATACATTTTTCCAGAATTTTGACATGGGGGAAGGATGGTTATGGGTCTGTAATTGTTTAATTCTGTTGATGTTCCATCTTTATGTAGAAGGGTGATATAGGAAATTTTCCATAATTTTGGGGCATATTGTTCTGCTATAGACCTATTTAACAAAATGGAGATAGGCAGAGCTATGGCATCAGTTGAAAGTTTGAGGTATTCATTGGGAAGTTGGTCAGCTGCTAAGAAAGAAGGTTTAAGTTTTTTCAGCATCACTCTTATGGTGTTAGTTGGGACATGTTTGAGGTCAAAAGAGTTGTTGTTAATTTCCACATAAGGTGGAAGAGATGGTCGGTGGAATTTTTTCTTGTAACTAAGGAGAGGATGGTGTTTATAAAGTGCGTGTTGATTTGTGAGGCAATACTCACACTTTGGTTAATGGTTGTTGGTTCTGGGGTTGTGGCTTTACCTGGGTGGAGGAGTGAGTTAATTGTCTGCCAGAACTTTTTGGGATAGCTTTCACATTTGTTTTGCATAGATGCATAATGGGTTTTTTTGTCTTGTTTGAGTTGGATTTTTTGTTTGATTGTGGAGCTGCTGGTATGCTAACAGAGTTTTATTGTCTTTTGTTTTCTGGTATTGAAACCAGGTTTTGTCCCTTAGTTTTTGAAGTCTAATTTTTTTTTGATATCCAGAGCAATCTCTTTTATTTTTAACATGACATGTATGAGTTGGCGCTAAGCTATTTAGAATAGCTAGAAATGTGTCACTGAAGTATGTTACAGCCTGGTCAAGCTGGAGATAATGGTTTGGTGTCCAATTACATTTACTGAGCATGTCTAAGAATGCTTCGTTGTAGAATTTTTTGGTATTTTGTATGACTTTTAAACTATGTTTCTGGGTGGGCTGAGCTGATGATGGATTAATTAGGTAGGTCTATGGTCACTTAAATTATTTGGAAGGTATCCGGAGAGATAGTTGTGGGTGGTACTGTTAATAAGTGATGAGTCTAAGACAGATTCCCTTTTACTATGTTTATTTATTCGAGTGGGAAACTGGATAGCTTGGGAGAAACCATGTAGATATATGAAGGTAGAGGGGTTATCACCAGTGCAAGTGTTCCAGTCTAAGTTGAAGTCACCTCTGAAAATGGTTTCATGGGTGTAGGTTGAGGCTGTCCAGGCTATGAGTTCCTCAATAGCAGTAGGAGTATTGCTGGGAGGTATGTAAGTGACTATTATGGTAATATTTTTCTTTGGGTGGCTTCTGAGCTGTGTTACTAGGACTTCAAAGTTGTTGTCATAACAGTATTTGATGGGTAGGTAGTCTATGCTTAGGTTATATTTGTAGAAGATTGCAACCCTGCCTCCCTTCTTCTTGATCCAGTCTAACCTGTGTACCCAATAACCTTGTGGGAGTATGTCTGTGTCTCTTATATGGGGTTTTAGCCAAGTTTCTGTTGCTGGTGAGTATTGTGCAATGACTGTATGAAAGTCTGTGATTTTGTTAACTTGGCTTCTAAGGTTCATGTTAAGAATGATAAGGTCTGAAGTTTTAATGTGAGAAAGGGGTGGAATGGTAGGCATGATGCTATGTTGTGCAGTATGTGACCCAGGATTGGGGTGTATATCACCACTATGGAAAATTTGTGATAATATATATGTGTGTTTGTGTGACAGTTTGAAGAGTATGTGAAGGTGTTTGCTGAAGTGGTTTGTGGTATTGCTAACAACTACATGTTTGAAGTGGAAGTATGATAAGTCGTGTCATGGGAATGTTA
Organism: Protopterus annectens; assembly: GCF_019279795.1. Lineage (NCBI taxonomy): Eukaryota > Metazoa > Chordata > Ceratodontiformes > Protopteridae > Protopterus > Protopterus annectens. The sequence continues at coordinate 585,759,391 of NC_056730.1, read as the reverse complement.
CAAATAGTGTATTGGTTAATTGAGGTGTGACTGGCAGATGGAGGGTGATTGCTGATTGGGGGGAATCAGGGGGAGTGGTTAGTGTTTGTATAAGTCTAGGTGATTCAGGGGTGGGTGGGAATGGGGATAGGAAAGGGGAATGGATTGAGCCCAACCATAGCAAGGGCAAAAGGAGTGGGCTGACCCCCTCAGAGAAGAGTCCAAAGAAAAACAATCAGTATGAGAAGTGGAAACTTTGTAGTTGTAAGGTAAGTGAAAGCAAGGAAGAGGTAGAGGCAGAAAGGTAGGAGTGCAAACAGATAGTTGCAGAAACACTACTTTTATGGCCTTGGTGTGTAAGTAATTTGGTGTGTAAGTAAACCATGTTTAAAATAAGCTGCATCTACAGTCATGTCTTCAGCAATATCAGTGCTACTAATAAAGGCACATCAAGCCTGTCAGTCTAATCTAGTATATTGTCTATTGGTTAACAAACCTCTTCCTCCAAATGTCAATCACAGGGAAAATAGATGTCTGGTAAAACATCTTATTTACCAGTAAATATATAAAACATAATTATTTAGTGTTATGTGTGTGTCTCTCTCAGTTACAGATTAAGAAAAGTGGAATGCATCCATGTCATCTTGATGCCTTACCAAAAAATCAATGCTATATTAGGCCAGGTTAATTCAAAAATATATATCACAAACAGCACCAAAATTAACGTTTGCATGATCTTTACCTAGAATACTACATCCAACACTGTCATACAAACAATATCTGCAAGTCTATCACAAAAGCATCTTCACAATCAACAGCAACAAAGAATTACCTATGGTGACAGCTTATTGAGGGCAATATCCATATCTCCTATATAACTGTCACTCATTGGCTTTACTTTTACTTTATTAGAATATGGCAGCCATCACAGACACCATTCCACTCTACACAAACCTCCTCAGACTTCATGAGTTATAGCAGTGAACCAGTAACAAATGTGTACATCAATATAGGTCATATTTATCCCACAGCTTAATGTATGTTCAAGAAATTCCAGTCAGTTGCAAATCACAAGTCATCAATTACATATTCCATCTTTTTGCATGGCTGCCTCACCTTGATGATTTTTGTCCAGTGTATCTGAATATTTCCAAATAAATCGACATGAATAAAAATGTATCACTGAGCAATACCACTCATGCCACACTGATGCTTCAGCATATCGTCCCCTAGCCAAAACAAAAATGGCAACATCAAATTAACTACTGAAAATTTACTTTAACAAATCTTTCTTGATGGCTGCACTTCCGCTTTTCCTTTAAAAACTGCATCAGACAGTAAGACAGAATTGAACAGTCTGACTGCTCCTCTGAGCATGGCAGCACTCCTCTATGAAGGCTGTGTGCCTCATAATCTTCCAGAATATGTATTTTGACTAAAGGTAAATAAAATATTGCCCCAGAATATAGTCCAAGCATGCATCCCTTCATAAACAGCAATATTAGCCTCACTTATAATTTGAGTATTAGAACAATTAATGAAGTGCATTTGCATAAAATACTAGTCCATGAGTATATTAAACAGCTCGGTCCCCCAAATAACAACATCTATAAGCTAAAGTAATTTATAATATGCATGTAAGACTAAATGGCTTAACAACCCATGTGATTATTTCATTTTTTATCGTTAAATCAGCTGTATTCAAAATAAATTGCATTAGATTGAATTACTTTTCAGTTTCAGGTAATATAAATACAAACATGTAAAAGAATAAATTACTACTTTTAAAAACATAGAAGGAATACAGGTGCTAAATTCATATTTTTTTTTTACTTTTCACTTAATATTTGGCTTGATAGAGCAAAAAGTCTTTTAAGACACAGACATATATGCTATACAACATCTCTTCTTGGATATGACTTTCCTACATCTCTAAGGTTACTTGCCTTTAATTTTTCCTTGAGGAACTTACTTGCCTTTATTTTTTTCTTTGATGTGACTATGGACTTCCAATTATCTTTCCCCCCTCTCTTTAGAAAATAATAGCTCTATTTCATATTTTCACAGTTAGTAATTATGTTATTTTTGACAAAAGTAACAGTTTTTTCAAGAGGGTTTAAAAACTTTGTTTCATTAGACGGAAATATTTTAAATATAGCAGGATAAGGATATGCATTTTAATATTGCATTGTTCAAGAGATTTTACCAATAGCCAACATACCTTTCTTTTCTTCATGTTTCTGCAAAAAAGTCATTATCAGATCTAACGTTGTTTTTGATGTTTGCTATGACTTCTCTGGGCATTTTTAAGGATGAGTTATTTATATAGATAAGAAATAAACTTTACAGTTCTAGGACCTGGAGGAAATCTTGGAATTCCTGATGACTTCATCAAAGATCTGTGCATTCTTTATATGCAAATGGAAAGTTCATCCTGTAAAATCAGTACTTTAGGAACCAAAGTGGTCTGTGAACAATATTTTCACAGCTGCCAAAATATTAAATAATTCCTCTTCCACTGAAGTCCCTAGTTCATCTACTTCATTCGTGAGCTATGAGTACTTGGTATTTAGCTGAAATGGTACAAAACTTGACTTCTATACCCAGACAACACAGCAGCAAGTTGAAAAAGCTTGTTTACCTAAGCATAAAAAAATCAACTAACCTCACATCAGTGCAAAACAATCCCAGCATTCGTCAGCATCATTTCCTGCTTCATCACTGAATATACAGATATAAGAACAAAGTGCAGTCAGCAGTTTGAAGAAGGAATAAAATGTAAAATTTTGATTTCTATAAAAATTATATATTCATAATTTACCTACCAGGAAAGAAAAAGACTGCAGACTGTAGGCGTTTGTACAGAAAATAAATGGAAATGTATGCCTCAGACTTCACAAGAAGATATGCAAGAGCATTTGGCAATGAGAAACTTGTCGAGTTTATGAGTGCCACATATCTAACATTTCAAACGATCTGACAATTTTAGTTGGTAGACTAATTCAAAATATTTAAAATGAAAGCTATTAAACATCTCTAGACAACCAGATGTCTAAGCAGACATAAAAAACAGAGATGACAGCATTAATTTTATTTCTCAGGCATTTTATAGGTCATAATTTATTTATTTATTTAACATTTGTTTATCAGGAAAGTACGACTTGGAACAAGCCAATTTTCAGTGGAGGCCCGGGAAGAAATGCTCCAGACACATGTTTTGTAATGTTATCTAAGTTAGAATAAAGACATGCTGTAGGTGGATTGGACACTCTAAATTGGCCCTAGGTGTGAGTGCGTGCATGTGTGTGCCTTCTGTGGAAGGTTGGGTGCCGGGCTGGCAACTCAACACCGTGAAACTCCACTGCCAATCATGAGCAGACAGATGATCCACTGTGGCGACCCCTAACCGGGAAAAGCCAAAAGAAGAAGAAGAAGAAGATCTAAGAATAATAATACAGATGGTACATGTATAGCTCCTAGCTTTAATGTGATTTTCTTCAATGTGTTTACTATCAGGTTTGTATTTTAACAAAAATAAAAATGTTGTGTGCAAAAATGCAAGTTCCTGGCAGGAGATTCCAGTTTCATAACTATATTAATTTTTGTGAACACTGTGATGTGTTTGCAACCAGTAAAAATAATTGTTCTGCAACAATTTAAAATATATTTATTTGATCACAAGTTTTGAATTACAGTTTTTTTTGTGAAACAACCTATTTTTGTTTTAGTTGCATTGGATTGATTGCAGCTGAGTAGTTGTTCACATATAATCCAACATCCTAATTAAACCTACTGCAAAATATTTAATTTTACTGTTTTCTTACACATTGTTGTTTTTATTTGCATTGACAATAGCTGAGAAGTACTTCAGATATAACCCAAAATTCTCCTTGAAGCTATGTTAAAAAACATCTATTTTTTTCAATCTTATTAATTTGTAAGGGGTGCTTTACAAGTGTCCCATGCTCTCAAAGACTACAGTTTTCAAAGTCAGGGACACAAGCATCTAGGCTGCTTCTTACCTCATGCTTGAAACAGATTATGAGTTCAGGCAAGCAGCCTCTGCTGCTAACCCAATCACATCAGTCAAGTTCAAGCGAGGTAAGTATGGCAGCCATGGTGAGGGACTGGAACGGGGTGGGAGTGTAGACTAGGGCAATGATAAACATTTACTAATATTTAGTCAGTAGAAATACTCCATACTCAGTGAGTTACAACATCTGAGAATAGAATATGTAAAGTAAAATAATTAATAATGGGAAAATCTAAATTTAGAAGTTTATATCACTACATATTATTTTCAGTGCTTGTTTAACAAATGTTTTTTTTTAAATTATGACATAATAAAAATGTCTAAACAGTGCCTATAACTGCTCTACTGTAGCTTCCAGTATTATATCAAACCTTCTCTCTGCTTTGTATTGTCATGTGATATCATTACGTACACTTAGATATCAGCATATTCCTTTATTCTGTTACTGTCTTTTAATGGGATCTATTTTTCCCTTTTCCGAGATGCTCCTCATCTTGCTTCCCTTTTAGGCTGTTTGGGATCACTTGCAGACTCTCTGGTACTGTGCATTCAAAGGCAGTTCATGCAGGTGGAATACTTACATTCCATCACTTGCTAAGCCCCTTCTTCAGAATACTTACATTCCGTCACTTGCTAAGCCCCTTCTTCAGAATATTTACATTGCGTCACTTGCTAAGCCCCTTCTTCAGAACACTTACATTCCGTCACTTGCTAAGCCTCTTCTTCAGAATACTTACATTCCATCACTTGCTAAGCCCTTTCTTCAGAATACTTACATTCCGTCACTTGCTAAGCCCCTTCTTCAGAATACTTACATTCCGTCACTTGCTAAGCCCCTTCTTCAGAATACTTACATTGCGTCACTTGCTAAGCCCCTTCTTCAGAATACTTACATTCCGTCACTCGCTAAGCCCCTTCTTTAGAATATTCACATTCCGTCACTTGCTAAGCCCCTTCTTCAGAATACTTACATTCCATCACTTGCTAAGCCCCTTCTTCAGAATATTTACATTCCGTCACTTGCTAAGCCCCTTCTTCAGAATACTTACATTCCGTCACTTGCTAAGCCCCTTCTTCAGAATACTTACATTGCGTCATTTGCTAAGCCCCTTCTTCAGAATACTTACATTCCGTCACTTGCTAAGCCCCTTCTTCAGAATACTTACATTCCATCACTTCCTAAGCCCCTTCTTCAGAATACTTACATTCCGTCACTTGCTAAGCCCCTTCTTCAGAATACTTACATTCCGTCACTTGCTAAGCCCCTTCTTCAGAATACTTACATTCAGGCACTTGCTAAACCCCTTCTTCAGAATACTTATATTCAGGCACTTGCTAAACCCCTTCTTCAGAATACTTACATTCCATCACTTGCTAAGCCCCTTCTTCAGAATACTTACATTCAGGCACTTGCTAAACCCCTTCTTCAGAATACTTACATTGCGTCACTTGCTAAGCCCCTTCTTCAGAATACTTACATTCTGTCACTTGCCAAGCCCCTTCTTCAGAATACTTACATTGCATCATTTGCTAAGCCCCTTCTTCAGAATACTTACATTCCGTCACTTGCTAAGCCCCTTCTTCAGAATACTTACATTCCATAACTTGCTAAGCCCCTTCTTCAGAATACTTACATTCCGTCACTTGCTAAGCCACTTCTTCAGAATACTTACATTCCGTCACTTGCTAAGCCCCTTCTTCAGAATACTTACATTCAGGCACTTGCTAAACCCCTTCTTCAGAATACTTACATTCCATCACTTGCTAAGCCCCTTCTTCAGAATACTTACATTCAGGCACTTGCTAAACCCCTTCTTCAGAATACTTACATTCTGTCACTTGCTAAGCCCTTTCTTCAGAATACTTACATTCCGTCACTTGCTAAGCCCCTTCTTTAGAATACTTACATTCAGGCACTTGCTAAGCCCCTTCTTTAGAATACTTACATTCCGTCACTTGCTAAACCCCTTCTTCAGAATACTTACATTCAGGCACTTGCTAAACCCCTTCTTCAGAATACTTACATTCCATCACTTGCTAAGCCCCTTCTTCAGAATACTTACATTCAGGCACTTGCTAAGCCCCTTCTTCAGAATACTTACATTCCGTCACTTGCTAAGCCCCTTCTTCAGAATACTTACATTCCATCACTTGCTAAGCCCCTTCTTCAGAATACTTACATTCCGTCACTTGCTAAGCCCCTTCTTCAGAATACTTACATTCCGTCACTTGCTAAGCCCTTCTTCAGAATACTTACATTCCGTCACTTGCTAAGCCCCTTCTTCAGAATACTTACATTCCGTCACTTGCTAAGCCCCTTCTTCAGAATACTTACATTCCATCACTTGCTAAGCCCCTTCTTCAGAATACTTACATTCCGTCACTTGCTAAGCCCCTTCTTCAGAATACTTACATTCTGTCACTTGCTAAGCCCCTTCTTCAGAATACTTACATTCTGTCACTTGCTAAGCCCCTTCTTCAGAATACTTACATTCCATCACTTGCTAAGCCCCTCCTTCAGAATACTTACATTCCGTCACTTGCTAAGCCCCTTCTTCAGAATACTTACATTGCGTCACTTGCTAAGCCCCTTCTTCAGAATACTTACATTCCGTCACTTGCTAAGCCCCTTCTTCAGAATACTAACATTCCATCACTTGCTAAGCCCCTTCTTCAGAATACTTACATTCCATCACTTGCTAAGCCCCTTCTTCAGAATACTTACATTCCGTCACTTGATAAGCCCCTTCTTCAGAAAACTTACATTGCGTCATTTGCTAAGCCCCTTCTTCAGAATACTTACATTGCGTCACTTGCTAAGCCCCTTCTTCAGAATACTTACATTGCGTCACTTGCTAAGCCCCTTCTTCAGAATACTTACATTGCATCACTTGCTAAGCCCCTTCAGAATACTTACACTGCGTCACTTGCTAAGCCCCTTCTTCAGAATACTTACATTCTGTCACTTGCTAAGCCCCTTCTTCAGAATACTTACATTGCGTCACTTGCTAAGCCACTTCTTCATACTTCATTTGCTGCTTCATATAGATTCACAGGTGATTACTAGGCTAATGGCACAAGAGCCTTTACAAGCCTAGCCAATAATACCCAGGATATGACAATATTATATCTTAATTCCCCAGATATGGGATGGGGTAGTATCAGGGTAGTGGATTATTGGGTTTTGGAGCCCTGAGTCATTTTACAAACTGCCTCTGTCCATAAGGGACATGGGCAGTACCAAAGGAGTGAATTTATGATTCCCCATCCATTTATCCAAATTCTTTTTGAAAAGATTGAGGGACAGGTTTTGTTTTATGAAGATGGGAAGTTAATTCCATATATGAGGTAGCCTTTGGGATATGGATCTGTCTCTCCATCAAGTTCTGTTACAGTCACAAATAAGGTTCACGTCCATGGAACAAGTAACAGCTGCATAATTTTTCTTGCGAATATGTAACCTTTTCATCAGGGCTGAATCAGAGAGTGCCTTGTAGGTCAGGCATAAGTCCCCTCTCAGTAAACAACATGAGATGGAGTAAAGTTATAGGGCCTTTAGTCGGTCTGCTCAAGAAACCTCTGGAGCCACTCCAATTGGTGAAAGTGTCTGGTTAGGTGCAAAAGGGAAAATTGTACTAAATTATGGGCCTGTTGAGGGCCAAATACAATGGCACTATGACTTCCTTTGATCTTGATGCCATGCCTTCACTTATAAGTTTAGCCACACAGAAGGATTTCCTCACTACTGTACCTGGTGGTCAAAGTTTAGGTTACTATCTATCTGTGTTCCTAGCTCCCTCACAAATGGGTCTACTTTTAGGGGTGTGCTATCACTATTATAATTTGCAGGGATATCTGATTTACCAAAGGGTAAGATTACGCATTTTTTAGCATTTAGTCTCAGACCATGATTTGGTTGTTTGTCATTTTTAGGCCTGTTTGTATGATGTCAGCATCATTTGGGGATTAAAATATTGCTCCCAGCCTACAGTCATCAGTGAACTTGGTGAGCCAGAGGCAACTATCATTGGCCTTCACTTCAGAGAAGTAGCTGCCAAACAAGAGGGGTCCCAACACTGAACCCTATGGGACACTGCTAGTAACAGGTTTCTTATCGGAAGTGGATTCACATATCCAGACTACATGTGTCCTGTCAGTGAACCAGTTGGCTCTCCATCTGATGATGTAGAGGTTTATGCCTAACTCAGTAAGTTTATCTATGATACATGAGTGGGGGTTGTGTAGATAGCTTTAGCTAGGTCTAGATAAGCTGTGTGTAGTTTTTTACACTCATCCATGGTCCTGGTGTCTTTCTTGAAGTAGTCCACCAAACTGAGCAGGCAAGACCTCCCTTTGACAAAGCCAGATTAGGTCTGGTCCAGTTTTTGGACAGTTCCTATGTCATTACTGATCAGGTCCATGACAATTCCCTGCATGGCCTTGCAGATAAGACTGGTCAGGCTTATGGGTCTGTAGTTCCCTGGGTCAGTTGATGGGCCCCACTTGTGCAGAGAGATGACTGTTGCAGTCCTCTATTTGTCTGGGACAAAGCCTATCTGGAGGCTGTGGTTAAGAGGGATTCTAGTGGCCCAGATAGATTCTGTTTTTTTAACACCTTTATTGAATTATCACTTGTGACATAGGCAAACTTACAGTTATATAAAAGTATTCAAACTGTATTAACAAGTTCATGTTTACAAATGTTATACTTAACATATATTGCTATATATCATATAACCTAAGCAACATTACATAAATGATTCAATTCCTACCCTTTTTTTAACAAGAAACTTATTTATTAAACCATTACTTACGACATAGGCAATCATATATTTATATAAATGAAAACAAACCACAGTGACACAATCCTAGCATTTTACACCACAAACCGTAGTGAAACACTCCCAGTTGCAAATATTATATTTCACTTATAACCCACCCAATCATTTTCAAACATTACATAGCTCATTTATGTCCTGCCTTTTTTTAAACCTCATTCCTCATTGTATGTATTGTTCCCACAATCCCCATTTTTTTCCTATGTAGTTTTCTCCTTCCCTTTTTTAAAGATCTCAATTCCAGTTGCTTTATCTCTGTTACTATATTCACTCCTTTTAGTATATTTGGTTTAGATTTTGATTTCTGTTTTCTAGTAATCACTTTTTTGGCAGCCTCTGTAATCAGAGACAGCAAGGCCTTACCATGTCTAGGCAGTTCCATTTCTGTACCAAAGCTCAGAAAAATTGTCTCCCTTGTCACACCAATCTGTCTACCCAGCATCTCCGACAGTGCATCCCACAGGGAATCCTTAAAGTCTGCCAACTCACTACACTCCTAGAAAATATGTTCCTAATTACCTCTTTCTTCCCCGTCACACCTCCAACATTTGCTGTCTGCCTGAGGGGAAAATGCTGTTTTCAGCTTTTTAAGAAGCATCCCGGAATGTTGTTGGGGACTCACGGAGATTGTTTTTGGCTTTAGCAAGTGCAGTAAGGAGCTGTTCCCTCGTAATGACCATCAGGGGGATGGTTGTGGGTATCAATGCATCATTAATGTCATTCAGCAATCAGATTTTTCTAATCATAAAAGGAAGTCCCTTGCATAAGATAAGTTATATTTATTATGTCTTCACTATTACAGAAGATTCTAGTGAGGGGCACAGATATTCTGCTTAGTCACCAGTACCATATACCATAAACGCCAGAAGATCTTTACTTTTATAAACATACATACTACAACCAAAAAAGTAATCTCTGTGCCTGTTACCTGGACACTGTGTAAAACGTCAGATAAGCAGTTCTTTAAACTAATATATGAGGCATAGTATCACATGACAAATATATCTTTGAACAGCTTCTAGTACATTTAGGTGCTGGTCAGTTATATCATAACCTTCTATACGGGGGGAGCAGTCATAATACTTGGATATTAGCCACATTTTTTAGAAAGATGACAGAATACTGAAGTGATACAGAAAATATGAATGCAACATTGCCTTACATGATTATAAACTGGTCTTTGTTTTATAATTGCCTTATGTTAATTGTTTAGAATTTACTTTTTGACTGTGTATAGTTATGTCTGTTTACAAAGCATAAGTTGCATGCAGTGAATGCACTAATCTCTGATATCATGAGACAAGGAAGTGTTCTGGTTATATGTGATGCATCTGTACTTCCAATGCAAGCAATATGTGAAGGATCTTTTGCTTGGTTTATGAAATTTAAAATTCCAAACTGTTTGGCTATTTAGATTCAAACTCTGAGTTAAATTTCATATACTGGTTCTCAGTTGAGTGATTTATGCTTGCTGGGGCCAGATTCCAGACAATTGGCAGACCACCGCAAAATGCACCAAGTAAGGTGCAAGAAACCCACCAAGCAATGTAATACATAAATGAGATGCAGTGCAGAATTAGCAAACAGGTAAGCTGTAGTCACAGAGCATCAAAGATAAGAGTAGAATTTCTTAGACTTATGCACAACTATAAAGGCTAAAAAAATACACAGTATGATAAAAGGAAATAGAGGTCCACTCTGGAAATGGTGGACATTGTAAAATTGCACAAACCTATGTATGTGTTAATATTATATAATGGAGGTGAGCATGTGACAGAAATGCTACATTTGTATATGGACAATGGAGAATTCCTGGTACTCAACCCAAGCAGATATCAACATTAAGATGTGAGAATATAATTATGTGCAATGCCTTAGTGTTGCAGATTCTCCTAGGTAGCAAAGGGCATACAAAAAGTAAAAATGTGTTGATGATGGGGCAAGACATGTCACATCACCAGCAACTTATTAGCTTATCAGTAAAAATTATGTAGGGAGTGAAATGTGTTGGAAAAAAACACACAACACATGTCTGGGAGTTAGCACCAAGGACTAAGGCAGTGAGCTGTTATCAAGCTGCTTACTGTGGTACATGATTTAATTCCGTCAGCATTCATTTGCCTGCTGTGAGACCTTGAGCAAGCTACTTAACCAGACAGTGCATTGAGGTCATTGGTAGTTTGGTGTAGGCTACTTAATGGTCTACTGGACTGCATGCCTAGAAATTATCTATAAACACGTACACCAAGAAGTGGAGGAGATAGAACAGTAAGTATTGGCTAATGATAAAGCTGGGTGACACATATGGAAGAAGGGAAAGGTTCTTATTTTTGACAAAAGTAGCATTTTTAAGAATGTTGAAAAGAAGGAAGGTCAGAGGAGCATGTATATATATTTGTTAGTGGCAATAGCCCTCCTTTTTTGTTTTTTGTGCAAAACATGAATGGTGAGCTGTTGGCAAGTGGTAGACTACAATTCAGTTGAAAAGAAAGATATCATATGAAGGACACCATACAATTCAACTGCAGTGTGGTACAACATCAAGGGATGTAAGGGTGCGGTCATGCAACAGATACGCACACAGTACAGGAAGGTAACAAAACAAGAGAGGATCATAACCTACACATGTCTCACAATGTTACAAAAATAAACATAATGCACCAATGCACATAACATCATTGCTGTGATATTGTCAACTGTGTGTGTAAGCATCTTACTGGGAGATTATGAATGACTGATGGCGTGGTATTTGGAGCAATACCTGTCCAAAAACTATCGCACTGCACAGACACACATATGTGTAACTGTACACATGCCCATGGTGTGCAGCTGTGGATATGTACAGAAATGACACGGGTTGGAAGCAAGAAAGATTCAGATGCAGGAAAGATTACAAGGACAGATTCAGGATAGAAGCATCATCCCTACAGGTGAAAGGCAAATATCTACCTACTAAGCCAAACTGCAACCCTGAAAATTGTTGACATACATATTAGTGCTCTGCCAAGGTGGCAGCAAAATATTCCTGCTGCAACAGAGCCATCACTACATAAACATAGGATACTGCAAGCAGCTGATACTTTAATGAGAGAACACCATGTGCCATCTGTAGACATTAATCATTCTACTGCATGTACAACGCACTTGTACAAGTTTACCATCCCTGATATGCTACAGCTACTTCTGCCAATGTAATGTGCACAGTGTTTTCTGTTATGGTTCTGTGCACGTCATGGTGATGTTGGTCTATTACTGCCACAGCTTGGTAGCTGTACATCAAAAATGTGATACCCCATATCTGACACCACAAACACAAGACTATGTACATGCAACATAAATAATGTCAAGTATGCCATGTGCATAACATACACATGGGTAATATATACCTGTGTCACTGTACTGCAAGTGTGGTGCAAACAGTATCAGCTACCTATGGAAAGAAAGTTGCTGCTATAGCAAAGTACCTCTGCAGGTTTGCTGTACAACTATAACTGATATCTGCAGTCACACATAGCATATGAATGCATACATGACATGCCTACTTGCATCATATGTGCAAGCAATGATGTGGATGTTGGAGTGTGACTGGTTGTGTATACAACATCCTTTCCACAATAGCCATCATGGAGCATATGATCAGGGCATAAGAATTACATGTAACTTGACATCTGCAGTTGAGAACCACATATCTATGTAGCAATCTGTACAGTAACACATTACATTGATAAAGCACTGATAAAGCATTGGCAAATATGCCATGATATGGGGTCATCGGATATGAAATGGGCATTTTATTTATTTTTATTTATTGATTGATTTATTTATTTATTTATCATTTGTTGACCGGGAAAGTTCGACTAGGTTCCACAGAGCCTGTTTTCAGCAGAGGCCCGGGGAGAAATGCTCTAGATGCATGTCTTTGGAATGTGGGAGTTTAAAGAGTTAAATAATTTAAAGAGTATTGGTTACTTTCTAAAGCAACACCCTTTTCAATTAATTCAATTTCTCATCATATTCCTCATCTTAAAATCGCAAGTGATTTTACTATAAATGAAGATGATAGTGTTTTTTTTTATTTTTTAGTTTTACTGTTTATTCAGTTTTTGTGTATAACCACACCTACAAAATGATGTAATTGTAGGCATGGGTTGCTGATTTGCATATAGCTGCACAGCATTATGATTAAGCAAAAACAACTTACTTACTTAGAAGAGCAGCGTCTTGCTTATATAGCGGTTATACTACTACATCATAACGTTAATTTTACTGCGGGGTATTCTACCTGCAAGAAATATTTCATACCTTGTCTTTTTAGAAAGGTAGGAGATATTACTCATACAATTAGCATATCAATGCTGTAGCTTATACATTTGTTAAGGTAATGAGGCATTGTGAGTTCAGATTTTCATGATGTCATGGCAAGGATTTTTAGGTCTAAGGAAAAATGTAGGGAACTGTCCTCATCAGCAAAATAAAATGCAAAAATAACACACTTTTTCAATCAAATGTTTTATAATTTGGTATTGTATATGATAAGGAAGTTATATCCAAACCCAGTGATTTGTTGCTTGCAGTTGCTTCAGAAGATGACAATACACTTTAAGTACATGTAAGGCATATTTGTGTGCAAATAATAAACAAAGCACAGTACTTTACAACAATAGGAATATGCCATAAACATTGCATGCACGTCTTAAAATCAACATTTTCATATAGTCATATGCACAATCATACAAACCCATGGAATCAGATGTCATGGCTGCAAATAAGTAACACAACAATCATACATGTATGAGAAGAGAAACATGGAATTGCATGTGCAGAAAAAAATGTCATCTCATAATGGTGACAGACCCCCCCCAACACACACACACACACACACACACACACACACACACACACACACACACACACACACACACACACACACTTCTACTACACACATAGCAGCAGAGCATAGCCTTATGAAAACTTGCTACAAATGTGTAATATATGTGAATGTGTCATACAGCAATATGACACTGTATTCTGAGCATAAATTGTGTCAACAGGTAAAGGAGCACACAAAGAAAGGTTAGAGTGCAACTCATGCATAATGTACATAGTATCAGGATGGGTGGAACTCCCTAAGAATACACAAACATGAGGATGTGTGTAATGCTGAGAGGCATACTTTGTAGTACTGCAAGCCAACAGTGGCCCATGCAGCCACATAGTCACATTGTCATGTGAAAACAACACACACCTGTAATGTGACACAGTGCAACATCACTGAATGGCATGAACTCTGGACAATGCAATCTGTGGGGAAACACAATACAACATAATGGTGTGACAAAATACACAAGAAATAGAAGCATGCATGCAAACATTGGGTTGCAGAGCAGTCACACATACATGTTGGATATGTCACTTATGCACATATTAGAACAACTACCACAGTAGTACAATTTATCTTTGACATGCTTGAGCTCTCGCAAAGAGACTCACTGCAGAAAAGGCAAGAAAAAATGTGAACCACTGTCATTGATGCAGGTACATATGGTTGCATGGCAGTAATGCATCGATGGAAACTGTGTCTGCACAGAGTATTCTATGTGGTGTAAGAAAAAGCAGACACATGCCACAACCTGCATTGCCACTCCACAGTGTATATACACTGACAATATAAGAGTAAAGTCAAAACAGGCAGGAATGAATGGAGACAGTATTATTATGCAGTCAGCTATGACCATACTGCTCCTCTGTACAGTGTACATTTCTGCAACACATAATGCCAAAGGAGATGAAAGTGAAAGCATATTGCCTGGCAGACTTCTGTCTAGGGTGTATCTAACTGACACTGAGAATTGCCTTGCACAGTTGTCATGTCACAGACATTAAGAGATACCTGACAGGTACATCAAACTGTATTGCATTTATAAGACACAACTGGAAAATAGCCTGTGGCATAAAATCAAGGAAATTACAGGGAAAGCACAACTGTCATACAGAATAATTTGTACAAATATATGCCATGGCAAGAGCATTCCTAACCTAGTCCATCACATGCAGGTTACATAACATGGAAGGAATGCAAAGAATATAATTATGGACCTCTGGCACCCCTCTCAATGGGCTGAAGCTCACAGAGGAGCTCTGCAATGATCACCTGGAAGGAGTTGATCATGGTATGTGCCATATCCTGGAAGACATCCCCCATCATGGTCCTCATCTGCATCCCAGAAAAGTTGGTGACAACTTCACAAATCTGGTTCCTCGTGTCATCTGCTGGTGGTGAAGCATGTTGTCATTAGTCAACTGATATGATAGGCATGTGACAGTCCTGGCTGATTATCTGCTGGGGCTGCAGGCTGCACTCTCCTCCTCAGACTTCTACTACTGAGGCAGTGGTCTGACACATTGCCTCTGATATTGTACATCTGCAGATGGGCTGTCACATCTTATGGCCTCTAGAAGTTGCAGTAAAAACACATCAGAATGCAGTACAACATTGTAATGCAACAGTATCATCAATGATGTAAATCATAATTACACATCACCATAGCCAGAAAAGTCATAGAGAGATGTCTGAAAAAATCAACACCGAACTGAAACAACAAATTCTATATTGAGCAAAAGCTGCTACTTACTGATAGTGAGCATTATGACAGTTTACACATGGTTTGGGCAGCAGTATGCCTAGTGAATGAGTGATGTATGACAAAAAAACAGTCATTGCCAGTTGTCAGGCAGATGGTGCAGAGGTCAAGGTTAGGAGCTAGAGTTCCTATAGTACAGGGCTTTGATTCCTTCAACCCTTACTTGCCTACTGTGTGACCTTAAGCAAATCACTTTGTGATGGCCCACCACTGGACCAGTAATCAAGGAGTCTCAATCATCACCACTGGCACCAGTGGGGGACGTACACTGAGAGGATGACAAGTACACACACAGTATTTCCAGATGCAGCTTTCTGCATCAAGTGCAATTTCCTTTAAGAGCACACAGAGACCACACTCAGTCTAGGGCTGGTTTCTCCCTCTTTCTCCATATCCCCAGTAAGACTCCCCACTGGCACAGATATAGAGTTGAGAATTCAGTTGAGTGGCCAAGCCAACACCTCTAGCACCATCTCTGTCCAACCAGTGCTTCATGTCCCTGCCCAAACAGCTGACACACACACACACTCTTTGAGCTTTGATTTATACACACACACACACACACACACACACACACACACACACACCTGGTAAAAGCTGGCACAAGTTTACTAGCTATGCCCCTTTTTCCCAGACTATAAGGTAGTTATCACTGCCACCAGCCAACTCCTTATCAGCTACTTTAAGGTCCTTAACAAAGGGTGTCCAATCTTACTGTGTAATATTAATATTAATACAAATGGTAGTTTGACCAAAAGCAAGGCTATTAGTAGCGGCCCACAGTGTCACCAAATAAATATGCAAGTACTCTCAAAACTTAATTATGTCTCACAAAGAGCAGCCACAATGAAAGGTTTAAATATATTTAATAATAAATAATAAAAGAACAATAAAATAGTATATATTCACAGTGACATCAGAGTTCAAAACCACAGGAAATATTTAAAACAACATTGCAAGACAGTCTCAAATAAATAAATAA
Source organism: Protopterus annectens (assembly GCF_019279795.1). NCBI lineage: Eukaryota > Metazoa > Chordata > Ceratodontiformes > Protopteridae > Protopterus > Protopterus annectens. The sequence goes on along the minus strand of NC_056730.1, from coordinate 585,742,918 downwards.
AAACATCTAAATTATGCTTCACTGTATTCCGGACTGAATCTAAGAGAATTACTATAGCCTAGTTAACTTACTTAAGAGCAAGGCAGATCTGGTGAAAGGATCTTCTGGTTGTTGTTGTCAGGTCCAAGACAGAATACAGAATGCTGTGTCTCTCTAAGAGACCTCTCAAATTAATTTCTCAAATATTACTGCTAGGATAGTTTGCAGAATGACATCATTTCTTATCATCTGACTCTATCACAGATGAAACCCACACTGCTGGAATCTGGCAGTATTTAGCATCTACCTGTGAAAATACATAGACCTCAGATCTTTGGCAGATGCTGAAAGTCATAAAACAATTTAATTCCTTCATATTTCAAAACTAGTAATTATTTTATTTTAAAGAGGATACAGAAAACCCCCTAGTATAGACATTCTCTCTCTAGCTACCATAAAGTAATTTAATTTCAGCTATTTTTCTGAAGTTATTCCAGTTTCCACTGTTAAAATATATACATTTAAACAGTTACAATAGTGTATGTACATGTCTGTTTTCTTCCAGCAGGACACAATGTGGATACATCTTTAAGCTCAGTACTTTACAAAATACCGTTTTTAACTCACGTCTATAATGACCAGATTTATATACACATGACATACAGTTCTAATACATTTGTAATACAATCATCTTATATAGATCATGTTGATATTCACAAATGACATATAATTATTTACAAAATTCCATATAGCTGTGGTGGCAGTATCTCCCTTTTTTCACACACTTAACCAGACATTGTTCCTGAGTTGCCCCTGAAAAGGACCCCTGTGCCCATTGGGACTACCTAATTAACAAATAGGTATCATTATTATTATTATTATTAAACTAAAATTTGTAGCAATGTCCCACAACCACAGTGCAAATACCCACTTACAATATTTCTGTGGAACACATTTGGACATTCATGCCAACAGCTGAGAGCTGAAATGTAGGCTTTGTGAGTGGACTCTGTCCATGCTGTGTTCATGTGGGTTTTCTCCAGGTGCCTCAGTTTCCTCCAACAATCTAAAGACATGCATTAGGTATATTGGGAACTCTAAATTTTCCGTAGGTGTGAGCGTGTGTGTGTGTGTGTGTGTGTGTGTGTGTGTGTGTGTGTGTGTGTGTGTGTGTGTGTGTGTGTGTGTGTGTGTGTGTGTGTGTGTGTGTGTGTGTGTGTGTGTGTGTGTGTGACCTGGTAATCTACTTCTGTCTCTCCCCTTTTTCTTGAAAAAGATAATGGTGGTTGTCCACAGAGTCCCTTAAAGAGTCGGCTGAGAATGATAAGAAAGCAAACGACCAAAAGGTAGGCACCGCACACGCCAAATATATATGCAGTATACAGAGTGCTTCAAAATCTTAAAGTAGGACACCCGCACCAAAACTTCAAGTCTGGTATCACATAGTCAAATGGAGGATCACATTCAGTGAGGTCATCAGGGATGTAGTAACTCTTCATTCTATAAGCAACTGTGGTAATGATGTCTGGTAATGCTACTTACAATAAATTAAAATATACCATGTTGTTGGAACATAGAATAAAAATACTATCTGGGAACAGACATATTCACTGAATATCAATATGTGCATGTCACACAATAAGGTTCGCACCTAATATGCCCTATAACTTTTTCATTACCATAACAATATGACATGCTTTATCAAATCACAGACAAGTGGTTTGATACAGCACATCATATCAAATCACTGGCAAGTGTAACTAGTACCTACACACCTGGTAGCACTCATTACATAACAACAGATTTGAATCACAATCATGAATGTGTGTATCACTTCTACATACCCATGTTTCAAAGGTTCATAGGTGTATACTATGCTAATAGGTTCATAGGTAACTACTGGGCTATCTGCCCGAGGGCATATGTAAGCCTAGCCAGAATTTGTTGGCTTTTGCCACCCCCTTAGATTAGTTCCCTGTGCCTCTGTCCAGCAGAGTCATTAGTTTCCTGTGCCTCTGTCCAGCAGTGCCACTGCAGTGATCCCTGGGGTAAATTTTCTGTTTCCCATCCACTCGTCAAGGTTTCTCTTGAAGAGTGTTAGTGAGGGGCTCTGCCTAACGTAGATTGGAATCCTGTTCCAAAGCATGGGGAGTCTCTGGGACAGGAATCTATCCCTCCAGCAAGCCCTATTTATTGTTAATGTGAGGTTTAGATCCCTAGAGCATGTGGCTCTCGGGGATTTGTTTTTTTTAGGTGGAGCATGTCCATCAATTCTGGGTTGGACATGGCTTTTAATGTCAGGCAGAGATCACCTCTGAGTAGGCAGTATGCAACTGAGTACAGCTGGAGTTTCTTCAGTTGGGCTGCATAGGGCATCTGTTTGAGGCCAGTAATCCTCTTGGTGAGGTACTTCTGCGGTCTTTCCAGCTGTTGTAGGGGTCTTGTAAGGTACATCCCAAATGGGGCATTGTACTCTATGATGGGTCTGATTAGTGATGAATAGAGGGGCACAATAACCTCTTTTGTCCTAGATGTGAACCCTTTTGTGATTAGGTGGGCCACATAGAAGGATTTTCTAACCACCTTAGCAATATGATTATCAAAGGAGAGATTACTATCTACTTGGGTCCCCAGATCCCTTATTTCATTTTCTGTATTTAGAGGACTGGGTACTTTGTTTTTTCCAAAGGGGATGACTATGCACATTTTGGCATTTAGCTTGCGGCCATGATTTTGACATCAGGTATCCATCTCAGTGAGACCCTTCTGGAGGATGTCTGTATCAGCCGGAGAGTCAATTATGGCCCCCATTTTGCAGTCGTGTGCTAACGTGGTCAGCCAAAGTCCTCCTGTGCTTGCTTGTACCTCTGAGAAGTATATATTGAACACGAGGGGTCCCAGGACTGAGCCCTGGGGGACACTACTTGTAACTGGTTTAGAGTCGGACCTAGTGCCTGCAACTCTCACCATGTGGGTTCTATCCATGAGCCAATTGGCAACCCATCTTGTGACATAGGGATTTATGTTCAGGCTGGTGAGCTTGTCTATAATACCAGAATGGGGAATGGTGTTGAAAGCCTTTGCGAGGTATAGGTAGGCTGTGTGGAACTCCTTTCCCTCATCTAAAGCCTTGGTAACTGTCTCAAAGAAGTCCACCAGGTTTAGGAGGCATGATGTGCCCTTAACAAAGCCAAACTGGGTAGGGTCCAATGTTTGGAGGTTCCCAATGTCTCTGTGAATGAGTTCCATGATGATGTGCTCCATAGCCTTCCAGACCAGGCTAGTCAGGCTTATAGGGTGATAGCTCCCAGGGTCCGTTGTGGCTCCACCTTTGTGGAGTGGGATAACTGTTGCTGTGTGCCACTCTATGGGTATGTAGCCTGTAGAGAGGCTGAGTTTGAACAGTGTGTTTAGGTGAGGGGTTAGTTCATTTTGGAGTTCATGTAAGACACAGCCTGGGACTCTGTCCGGTCCCATTGAAGCTGTGTTTTTGGCTTTGGATAGGGCTGTTTTAACCTGTGTGTCAGTGATTGCCGGGGGTCTACATTCTTCTGGTATGGTTATGGGCCCTTTGGGGGGGGGGGTGAAGTTTGCTCTAAACCTCTTCTGCCAGAATGTTGGCAATATCAGTCGGTTCAGTGTATTTTGTGCCATTCTGCACTAACTCAGAGCAGATCTGAGAATTTCCACTTAGGTTCTTGACATAGCTAAAGAACGCTTTGTGGTTATCTTTGGTGTCCTTGGCAATTTTTCTTTCAAAGCTAGCCTTGGATGATTTTATGAGGGATCGTAGTTTCTTGCTAATACTGATCAGGGATGTCTTTCCTTCATGGACTTTTACTCTTTTCTGTACTAGTTTCCTCCTTCTAGTGTATAGTTTGTTTATGGCAGGGGTCTACCAGACTGGTTTCCTTTTCTTGGAGGAGTGAGTCTTGGTTTTGCTTGGGATAGCATGATCCATGCATTCTTGCAGGTGCTCAGAGTCCCTTTGTAAGGGATTCAGCAGCTTGGACAGCATTGTCCTTTAGCATGGGGGATGTGAACCTTTCCACCTCGGTCTTAAGTAATGTGAAGTTTGCATTTGAAAAGTTTTTCACGGTGGTTTCCTAGATTGGGGGTGGGGTGGAATGTGGATATCCAGAGTGATTAGTCTATGGTCTGATCTATCCAGCAAGGGGTTGACCTCCGGTCTAGAACACTGGTCGCCCATGTTGCTGATGACTAGGTCCAATATGTTGTCACCTCTGGTCGGGGTGTTGACCATTTGATCCAAGGCGTTTGAGTTTATAAATTCTAGGAAGCGTTGGGCAAGGGAGTTAGTACTTGAATAGTTCTCCCAGTTAATGTTTGGGTAATTGAAATCACCCAGTATTAGGGCATTTGGTAGGACCTTCATATTTTCCAGTGTCTCCAGAAATGCAGAATGAGTGTCCTGGGTCATGGTGGGTGATCTGTAGCAAGCTACAATTTGAATTGCAGTTTTGCCCATTGTTAGTTGCACATGGGTGATCTCTGAGGCATTGTGCTGCACCACTAACCTGGAGGTGTGGGTATCCTTGATGAATATGGAGACACTCCCGCCTTTTGTGTTTTGGTCTGGGTTCTGTGGCCAAAAAGTATGGTATGAGTTATAGCCTGGTAGTGCTGGGGTGCTCTCTGGAGCCTTAAACCAGGTTTCTGTTACTGCACAGATATCGATGTTCTCCATACTGAGGAGTGCCTCGAGTGCATGCATTTTGAGGTTTAGACTTCTGCCATTGAGTAGCATTACCCTTAGTTTTTGGTTACTTGTGCTATTTACGGTGGTGGGTTTGTCTTTTGAGCCTTGCCTAAAAAAGGCACTATGGGGGCAGCAAAAGCCTTGGCCAGTATTCAAAAGCCTAAGGGTGACAGGTGCAAGTCATCTCTTGTGAAGCAACATGGCTTGTCGAGCATGTCATCCCAGGTGGACAGATACTGGATCCCCTTTGAATGACACCAGAAACTTAGCCAGTTGTTGAAATTGATCATTTTTTCTTTATATTGTGGCATCATTCTTGGTAAGGTCAGGATTCTACTCAGGGTCAGGATCATACCGGCTTGGGCTACGTGATCATAGAGCTCTTCCATGTCTCTTTTCATGTAGTCCAGGAGGGAGGTACATCTCAGATCATTCACACCAACATGGACGATGGCAGAGTCATATTTGTACTTGTTCTGGTGTGACCTGAGTGCTTGTGCTATGTGGCGGATCCTGGCGCCTAACAGGCAGCTAACTGTAACCTTCTCCTTGTCCAGCCTAGTTAGTGGGACATCAGTGTGCCTGACTATAGAATTGCTTATTACTAGTGTGTTGGGTATGTTATTTTGCCTTAAGGGCTGTGATTGCATGGCACACTGATTATATGAAGTATGTGTTTCATGGTTTGTGTTGGGGGGGTGGAGATTTTATTTAGAGCCTCCGAGTATGTTTTGTGTATTTATGTGTGTTATTTGCCGGTGTTGGTTTAGTAGGTCTATGTGAGACTGGTTGTGTGTTGCAAGTATTTTCCTTCTCCTCTTGACAGTCAGTTCCAGTCTTGGGTTGTGAGAGCTTTGCCTCCAGTTTGGCTGTATATCTCTCGCATATATTAGTGTTTGGTAATAGGAGGAGAGGGTCGTATGTATACATGAGGCAGTTGTAACATTGCCTCAAAATGCCCAGATTCACCAGTTGGACTGGAGAGTACACCTGAAACTGCCCTTTGGACATGCCTGAATAGGTAAAGTGAGCTGTTTTACTGATTGGCTGGTAGGGCTGAATAGAGAGCCTTGTCTTCCTGGACAGTATGGGGGGGTCTAGTGCTAGGGTTAATTAGTGCTTGCTATGAGTTTTGAGCAAGTGTTGGGCTGTGAAATAAATAGTTTGAATGCTTAAGTTGAAAGTTTGTCTAGTTCCAAGGGAAAAATTGAAGAGTAGACTTCGTGGAGCCGGGAATAGTTTAACCCTAACTACCCAGCATGTAAAACCGCGCGAATGTGGTTTTTATAACAGGGATATGAAAGAGATAGAAATTAGCCCAAAATGGCCAATAAATTACTAACTTCTGGGCTGAAACTACTCCTCCAGGGACAGATAGGCTGCTCAAAGCTCCCCTCTCTTACAGGTGAACAGAGAAACTTCCTTCTATCCAAGTAAGGTATGGGCAACATAGAAACTTGTAACACTGCCCTGAATTCACCAATAACCTGAAAACTGGACAATACCAGTTCAGAAAGGTGGGAAACAAGTATATATATATTTTTTTTTGTATTTTTTGTTTTGTTTTGTTTTTTTCAGAAAATAAAGCAGATACAATAAAAAAAACAGTTTAAATGCACAGAAATGGCTATTGCACCTTAGTGTGTAGCCTACAACAGTTGAACAGATTATTTAAACACAAAAATGACTTAGTTCAAGTGCAGGCAGCAAAAGTACAATATGTAACAGAAACAAGCTTTTTAAATCACAGAAATGCTAAAAAATTGGCGTTTTAGGCGGAATTAGTTAAAGACAGCAAGAAAATGCAGAAAAATGATACTTAATCACTCCAAAGCCTCTCTTTGTTCTCTCTGCTGCTGTAGAACTCTGCAGGACACCTGTCAGGCACTCGCTGAGCTGAATACAAGCACACAAAACACGCAAATGCATTTTTTATAGCAGGGAAATGAAAGATATAGAAATTAGCCCAAAATGGCCAATAAACTACTAACTTCTGGGCTACAGCAAACAAGGCACATAAATTTCAGAAAGAAACAGTTCAAATAAGCAGGCACAATAAGCCTTTAACCAGAAATTCCCAGCTCAGAAGGGCAGGATCTAGCGTCTCCTCCCACAAGAGTGCAGACCACAAACCTTCTTAATGTAAAATAACTGGCCTGACGCCCAAGTGCTTTAACCAGAACTAATGTGCTTTTAGAATAACAGAAACTGATCCTTCAATCAGCAATTCCCAACTTAGAAGGATGTAAGCTACCTGTCCTGCCACAGCAATGCAGTCCACAAACCTTCCTAATGTAAAACAACTGGTCTGAAGCCCAAGTGCTTTAACCAAAAAGCTTAGAATAACAGTTACAATTGAATCAGGCTACTACCAAGCAGTAATAACTGCAGCAGAATAATACAAAATTGAGTACTTTTAAGAAGAAGCACAAGCAAAATAAGGTAATAAAGTGGGAAGAAACACAATTACAGTAAAAGCAGATGGATAAAGTGCATTTTTTATAACAATAGAAAATGAGCAAACAAGATTTAAATAAATTACCAAATTAACCAGTAAAAAAACTCAAAACTGAGCCCTGTTCCAGCAGTCGTCAATCAGACAAGTTCTAACCACACACTCCTACCACTAGGGTGTAGGGGAACCTTCTCCAAAAAAAGATGGCCTGGATTAGTGCTCAAGTTATACAAACAAAGCTAGATTCAGCAGGCCTGAATCTAGTCTATGCTACAGCAGACAAGGTGCACCAATATCAGAAAAACAGTTCAAATAAGCAGGCACAGTAAGCCTTTGGCCAGAAATTCCAGCTCAGAAGGGCAGAAACTAGCCTCTCCTCTCACAAGAGTGCAGACCACAAACCTTCTTAACGTAAAATAACTGGCCTGGAGCCCAAGTGCTTAACCAGAACTAATATACTTTTAGAATAACAGACACTGAACCTTCAATCAGCAATTCCCAACTTAGAAGGATGTAAGCTACCTGTCCTGCCACAACAGTGCAGACCTCAAACCTTCTTAATGTAAAACAACTGCTCTGAAGCCCAAGTGCTTTAACCAAAAGACAGAATAACAGTTACTATTTAACCAGGCTACTACCAAGCAGTAATAAATGCAGCAGAATAAACACAATTGAGTACTTTTAAGAAGAGACAAAAGTGAAATAAGGTAATAAAGTAGGAAGAACACAAATACAGTAAAAGCAGGTAAAGTGCAATTTTTTTTTATATAACAATGGAAAACAAGCAAATTGATTTAAACAAATTACCCACTTAACCAGTAAAAAACCTCAGACCTGAGCCCTGTTTCAGCAGTCTTCAATCAGACAAGTTCAGGGCCTAAGCGGGTAAGCCTACTTAGATGTTCTCGCTGTATTAAACAGGATGAGCTAATGAGACTAGACTAGGATAGATCTGGGACAGGGCTGAACAGATGGGAATGGTAGGAGTGTCTGAAATCAAAATATGACCTCACTGTACTCGGTTGAGTGAGCAAATGAGATGGACCCAGGAGGAGTGTTCAAACACAAATTTACAGGAGGGGCGGTCAATTCCAAAGCTACCAAGATTAATACCAAAACAAGAACAAGGAGGGCATGTGGAGAAAACTAACTGCAGACACAGAGAAAACTCACAATTTTCAGTGAACAAATAAGCAGATAAATGCAGTACTATTTTTAACATACTATTCAATGAAACAATAAAACAAAGAAAATGCAGTACTATGTTATAACACTGCAAGTTTGTACTTATCTCAGCTTGTAATAAAGTTGTTGCAGCTCAAGTATGTGACTATTCAGCAGAAATAATTTCAGAGATAAGGGACTAAGACTTTAAGGCACAGAGAAGCCCTCTAGGCTAAGACTTTTACACCGAATATCAATGAAGTGAGGAGAAAAGTCTGACTGTGCAACCCAAGTGTGACCCAAAAATTTGATTTATATAGGGGTGATTTACTGACTACTTCTGTCCATCAGAAACATAGGCACCAGACCAGGGGTGAATTTCTGATTACACATCTATTGGTCCAAGTTGTGCTTAAATATGCTTAGGGAGGAACTCTGCTTCACTTGGATAGAGAGCCTGTTCCAGAGATTGGGAATTATCTGAGACACGTCTCTCCAACATGTCCTGTTTATGTCATAAGCAAAATGTAGGCCTTTTGCTCTAGTAGCTCTGATGTTGTTTGTTTTGCAGATGTGGAAAAGGGTCATCAAAACAGGGCCCAGGGATATCTTGTATGCCAGGCAAAGATCGCCTCCCAGTACTCTGTGTGACAAAGAGTAAAGAGACAGGATTTGAGGTAATCATCACAGAACATGTTGTTTACCGTGTAAGGAAGGAACCTTTGTGGACATTCCAGTTGCTGCATATGTCTGGTCAGTTACATACCAAAGGGGACATTCTGCTCTATGATGGGTCTGATGAAGGCTGACTATTGTGGTATGCTGACCTCCTGGACCTAGATGCCCTGAGCTTACTTATAAGTTGAGCAACCTAGAAGTATTTTCTTACTACCTTGGATGCATGTTGGTCAAAGGCTAGGTTACTATCTACATGAGTTCCCAGACCCCTGACACGTGAATCAACTTTTAGGGGTGTTTCATTGATGATGTAGTCATGGGAAGTCATAACCTTGGTAGGCCTTTGATAAACCGTATCAGTGCTGCTATGTTCAGGGCAGAGTGTGCAAGGATATGGATGGTTTTGGTATGATCTTTGCTAAAGACATATCTCAATATATACTCACATCATGCATGGGCACAGCTTAAGCCTGAAGCACAATGCAAATAAATGTATCATTCACATATATATAATTATTGCATATTACCTACAAAAATATACCTTAACCCCACTAGTGAAGTAACTGCTCTAAGTCTAATACCTACACCCCAACACACATCATCAAAATCCATTGAAGTTTACACAGGAGATAGTGTGGAACCCTGACTCTATTATGTACAACCAGAAGCCATGGCACAGAAATATGAACACTACCTTATGTGACAATGTAACAGGGGCAAAATTTACCATGCCAGAAGAGGTATATCGAGTGAACCCCTGTCTACTACTTCTATTTACTTACACTGTACAGCTGTTGACATAGCACAACATAGTGCCAGTACTGTGAGACTATTAACCTGCAATTACTGTCAAGCAACAGACAAGAATCACAGAAACAAAAAGTAACAATGAATACACAATATCTATAAGACTTGCAATTTGTCTTCATTACTAAATATAATGTGGTCACCATCTAGCTTATTCACAAAAGAAATGCATGCACATATGTGCAACAATACAAGGTCAGTAACATATGGTCAGTTCTAAAAAATGACATATGTAAGTATTCTTATGGCTGGAATAACACTGGATAGAAAATACATAAAGTAATTTTTGCCATCAGTACTGTTGCATGATGGGAGGACTTACTTTTGCATCTAATGTGGGAGAATGGTAGCCAAAATCAGTAGAATTTGCAGATGTTGTGACTCTGTGTTGATCTTCTTTACATTTATATAATCATATGAATGGAGGCTGTTCTCACTACCTTACTCCTGTCTCTGCTCCACCAAGTGATGCATCCACTCTATCATCATGGCTGTGTTTCTGGATGCTTCTTTTTGCCTGTTAAGAGACAAGAAGCAAAAAAAAGTTTGCACATAAGAAGACTGTGTTGCCAGGAATAACAAACTGAGCTAATAAAAACATAATGAAATTGGTCTGAAATATCTGTTGTTTAGAAACAGTGGTATGATATAGGTTCATAGGTTCATAGGTAAGTACTAGGCTATCTGCCCAAGGGTATCTATAAGCCTAGCCAGAATGTGTTTGCTTTCACCGCAACCTTAGATTAATTCCCTGTGCCTCTGTCCAGTAGAGCCATTAGGTCCCTGTGCCTCTGTCCAGCATAGTCACTGCACTGATCCCCGGGGTAAATTTTCTGTTTCCCATCCACTCATCAAGGATTCTCTTGAAGAGTGTTAGTGAGGGGCTCTGCCTAATGTAGATTGGAATCCTGTTCCAAAGCATGGGGAATCTCTGGGACAGAAATTTATCCCTCCAGCATGTCCTATTTATCATTGTGGTGAGGTATAGATCCCCAGAGCATGTGGCTCTCAGGGATTTGTTTTTTTTTAGGTGGAGCATGTCCATCAATTCTGGGTTGGACATGGCCTTGTATGCCAGGCAGAGATCACCTCTGAGTAAGCGGTATACAACTGAGTACAGCTGGAGTTTCTTCAGTCACGCTGCATAGGGCATCTGTTTGAGGCCATTAATCTTCTTGGTGAGGTACTTCTGTGGTCTTTCCAGCTGTTGCAGGTGTCTTGTAAGGTACATCCCAAATGGGGTGTTGTACTCTATGATCGGTCTGATGAGTGATGAGTAGAGGGGCACAATAAATTCTTTTGTTCTAGATGTGAACCCTTTTGTGATTGGGTGGGCCACATAGAAAGATTTTCTAACCACCTTGGCAATACGATTATCAAAGGAGAGATTACTATCTACTTGGGTCCCCAGATCCCTTATTACATTTTCTGTATTTAGGGGACTACCACATATGTGGTAGTTCATGGATACTTTGTTTTTTCCAAAGGGGATGACTATGCACTTTTTGGCATTTAGATTGAGGCCATGATTTTGACACCAGGTATCCATCTCAGTGAGACCGTTCTGGAGGATGTCTGTATCAGCCAGAGAGTCAATTATGGCCCCCAGTTTGCAGTCATCTGCGAACTTGGTCAGCCATAGTCCTCCTTTGTTTGCCTGTACCTCTGAGAATTATATACCAAACAGGAGGGGTCCCAGGACTGAGCCCTGGGAGATGCCACTTACAACCGGTTTAGAGTCGGACCTAGAGCCTGCAACTCTCACTGTGTGGGTTCTATCCATGAGCCAATTGGCAACCCATCTCGTGATGTAGGGGTTTATGTTCAGGCTGGTGAGCTTGTCTATAATACCTGAATGGGGAATGGTGTTGAAAGCCTTTGCGAGGTCTAGGTAGGCTACATGGACCTCCTTTCCCTCATCTAAAGCCTTGGTAACTGTCTCAAAGCAGTCCACCAGGTTTAGGAGGCATGATCTGCCCTTAACAAAGCCAAACTGGGTAGGGTCCAATGTTTGGAGGTTCCCAAAGTCGCTGTTAATGAGTTCCATGATGATGCGCTCCATAGCCTTGCAAACCAGGCTAGTCAGGCATATAGGGCGATAGTTCACGGGGTCCGTTGTGGCTCCATCTGTGTGGAGCGGGATAACTGTTGCTGTGCGCCACTCTATGGGTACATAGCCTGTAGAGAGGCTGAGTTTGAACAGTATGTTTAGGTGAGGGGATAGTTCATTTTGGAGCTTGTGTAAGACACAGCCTGGGACACCGTCCGGTCCCATAGAAGCTGTGTTTTTGGCTTTGGATAGAGCTGTTTTAACCTGTGTGTCAGTGATTGCCAGGGCTCTGCATTCCTCTGGTATGGTTATGGGCCCTTTAGGGAATGAGAGGGGGGTGAAGTTTGCACTAAACCTGTCTGCCAAAATGTTGGCAATATCAGTCAGTTCAGTGTATTTTTTGCCATTCTGCACTAACTCAGAGCAGATCTGAGAGCTTCCTCTTAGGTTCTTGACATAGCTAAAGAATGCTTTGTGGTTATCTTTGGAGTCCTTGACAAATTTCTCTTTTGAGGCTAGCCTTGGATGATTTTATGAGGGATCGTAGTTTCTTGCTAATACTGATCAGGGATGTCTTTCCTTCTTGGGATTTTACTCTTTTCTGTACTAATTTCCTCCTTCTATTGTATAGCTTGTTTATGGCAGGGGTCCACCAGACTGGTTTCCTTTTCTTGGAGGAGTGAGTCTTGGTTTTGCTTGGATAGCACAGTCCATGCATTCTTGCAGGTGCTCATAGAGTGCCTTTGTAAGGGAATCAGCAGCTTGGACAGCATTGTCCTTTAGCATGGGGGCTGTTAACATTTCCACCTCGGTCTTAAGTAACGTGAAGTTTGCTTTTGAAAAGTTTTTCATGGTGGTTTCCTTGATTGGGGATGGGGGCGGAATGTGGATATCCAGAGTGATTAGTGTATTGTCTGATCTAACCAGCGAGGGGTTGACCTCTGGTTTGGAACACCGATCGCCAATGTTGGTGATGACCAGGTCCAATATGTTGTCACCTTTGGTCGGGGTATTGATCAGCTGACCCAGGACATTCAAGTTTATAAATTCTAGGAAGCATTAGGCAAGGGAGTTAGTACTTGAGTAGTTCTCCCAGTTAATGTTTGGGTAATTGAAACCACCCAATATTAGGGCATTTGGTAGGACCTTCATATTTTCCAGTGTCTCCAGAAATGCGGAATGGGGGTCCTGGGTCATGGTGGGTGATCTGTAGCAAGCTACAATTTGAATTGCAGTTTTGCCCATTGTTAGTTGAACATGGATGATCTCTGAGGCATTGTGCTGCACCACTAACCTGGAGGTGTGGGTATCCTTGATGAATATGGATACACCCCACCTTTTGTGCTTCGGTCCAGGTTCTGTGGCCAAAAAGTATGGTATGAGTTATAGCCTGGTAGTGCTGGGGTGCTCTCTGGAGCCTTAAACAAGATTAGTGTTACTGCACAGATATCAATGTTCTCCATACTGAGGAGTGCCTCGAGTGCATGCATTGTGAGGTTTAGACTTCTGGCATTGAGTAGCATTACCCTCAGTTTTTGGTTACTTGTGCTATTTACGGTGGTGGGTTTGTCTTTTGAGCCTTGCCTAAAAAAGGCATTATGGGGGTGGCAAAAGCCTTGGACAGTATTTGAAAGCCTAAGGGTGACAGTTGCAAGCCATCTCTTGTGAAGCAACGTGGCTTGTCGAGCATGTCATCCCAGGTGGACAGATACTGGATCCCCTTTGAATGACACCAGAAATATAGCCAATTGATGAAATTGATCATTTTTTCTTTATACTGTGGCATCATTCTTGGTGAGGGCAGGATGCTACTTATGGTCAGGGTCATACTGGCTTGGTCTACATGATCAGAGAGTTCTTCCATGTCTCTTTTCATGTAGTCCAGGGAGGTACGTCTCAGGTCATTCACACCAACATGGACAATGACAAGGTCGTATTTGTACTTGTTCTGGAGCGACCTGAGTGCTTGTGTTATATGGCGGATCCTGGCACCCAATAGGCAGCTAACTGCAACCTTCTTCTTGTCCAGCCTAGTTAGTGGGACATCAGTGTACCTGACTATAGAGTCTTCTATTACTAGTGTGTTGGGTATGTTATTTTGCCTTAAGGGCTGTGATTGCTTTTCACACTGATTATGTGAAGTATGTGTTTCATGGTTTGTGATGGGGTGTGGAGGTTGCTTGGATGTCTGCTTTGGAGGTCTCTGTTGCTTTTGTAGATTTTTATTTAGAGCCTCCGAGTATGGTTTTGTGTATTTATGTGTGTTATTTGCTGGTGTTGGTTTAGTAGGTCTGTGAGACTGGTGGTGTGTTGCAAGTATTTCTCTTCTCCTCTTGACTGTCAGTTCCAGTCTTGGGCTCAAAGAGCTTTGCCTCCAGTTTGGCTGTATAATTGCATCTCTTGCATATATTAATGTTTGGTGGTAGGTGGTCTGTGTATATGAGGCAGTTGTAACATTGCCTCAAAATACACATATTCACCAGTTGGACTGAAGAGTACACCTGAAACTGCCCTTTGGACATGCCTGAATAGGTAAAGTGAGCTGTTTTACTGATTCACTGGTAGGGACGAATAGTGAGCCTTGTCCTCCTGGACAGTATAGGGGGGTCTAGTGCTAGGGTTAATTAGTGCTTGCTATAGGTGGGGGTCTAGTGCTAGGGTTAATTAGTGCTTGCTATGAGTTTTGAGCAAGTGCTGGGCTGTGAAATGAATGGTTTGAGTGCTTAAGTTAAAAGTTTGTCTAGTTCTAAGGGAAAAATTGAAGAGTAGACTTTGTGGAGCCAGGAATAGTTTAACCCTAGATAACCAGTGCTGCCTGGCATGCAAAACCGCGTAAATGTGTTTTTTATAGTAGGGAAATGAAAGAGAGAGAAATTAACCCAAAATGGTCAATAAACTACTAATGTCTGGGCTGAAACCACTCCTCCAGGGACAGGGAGCCTGCTCAAAGCTCCCCTCTCTCACAGGTGAACAGAGAAACTTCCTTCTATCCAAGTAAGGTATGGGCAACACAGAAACGTGTAACAAAGCCCTGAATTCAACAATAACCTGAAAACTGGACTATACTAGTTCAGAAAGATGGGAAACAGTATTTTTTATTTGTGTTTTTTTCAAAAAGTAAAGCAGATACAATTTAAAAAAAAACAGTTTAAATACACAGAAATGGCTATCGCACTTTAGTGTGTAGCCTACAACAGTTAAACAGATTATTTAAACACAAAAATGACTTAGTTCAAGTGCAGGCAGCAAATAAGTAAAATATGTAACAGGAACAAGCTTTTTAAATCACAGAAATGCTAAAAAATTGGTGTTTTAGGCAGAATTAGTTAAAGAGAGCAAGAAATACAGAAAAATAATACTTAATCACTCCAAAGCCTCTCTTTGTTCTCTCTGCTGCTGTAGAACTCTGCAGGACATCTGGCAGGCACTTGCTGAGCTGAATACAAGCACAAATAAATGTGCCAATGCTGTTTTTATAGCAGGGAAATGAAAGAGATAGAAATTAGCCCATAATGGCCAATAAACTACTAACTTCTGGGTTACAGCAAACAATTCACACAAATTTCAGAAAGGAACGGTTCAAATAAGCAGGCACAATAAGCCTTTAACCAGAAATTCCAAGCTCAGAAGGGAAGAATCTAGCCTCTCCTCCCACAAGAGTGCAGACCACAAACCTTCTTAATGTAAAATAACTGGCCTGAAGCCCAAGTGCTTAAACCAGAACTAATGTGCTTTTAGAATAACAGACACTGAGCCTTCAATCAGCAATTCCCAACTTAGAAGGATGTAAGCTACCTGTCCTGCCACAACAATGCAGTCCACAAACCTTCTTAATGTAAGACAACTGGTCTGAAGCCCAAGTGCTTAAACCAAAAGGTTTAGAATAACAGTAACAATTTAATCAGGCTACTACCAAGCAGTAATAACTGCAGCAGAATAATACAATTAAGTACTTTTAAGAAGAAGCACAAGCAAAATAAGGTAGTAACGTGGGAAGAGACACAATTACAGTAAAAGCAGATGAATAAAGTGCAATTGTTTTTTTATAACAGTAGAAAATGAGCAAACTGATTTTAACAAATTACCAAATTAACCAGTAAAAAAACTCAAAACTGAGCCCTGTTCCAGCAGTCTTCAATCAGACAAGTTCTAGCAGCACACACCTGCCACTAGGGTGCAGGGGAACCTTCTCCAAAAAAGATGGCCTGGATTAGTGCTCAAGTTATACAAACAAAGCTAGATTCAGCAGGCCTGAATCTAATCTATGCCACAACATTGCAGACCTCAAACCTTCTTAATGTAAAACAACTGGTCTGAAGCCCAAGTTCTTTAACCAAAAGACTTAGAATAACAGTTACAATTTAATCAGGCTACTACCAAGCAGTAATAAATGCAGCAGAATAAACACAATTGAGTACTTTTAAGAAGAGGCAAAAGCAAAATAAGGTAATAAAGTAGGAAGAAACACAAATACAGTAAAAGCAGATAAAGTGCAAATTTGTTTTTTTATATATATATAACAATAGAAAATGAGCAAACTGATTTAAACAAATTACCCAATTAACCAGTAAAAAAACCTCAGAACTGAGCCCTGTTCCAGCAGTCTTCAATTAGACAAGTTCAGGGCCTAAGTGGGTATGCCTACTCAAATGTTCTCTCTGTATTAGGCAGGATGAGCTAATGAGACCAGACTAGCTGGAATAGACTGAACAGATGGGAATGGTAGGAGTGTCTGAAATCAAAATATGATCTCACTGTACTCCATGTACTCCATGGGCCCAGGAGAAGTGTTCAAACACAAATTTACAGGAGAGGCGGTCAATTCCAAAGCCACCAAGATTAATACCACAACAAGAACAGGGAGGGCAGGTGGGAAAACTAACTGCAGACAGATAGATAGCTCACAATTTTCAGTGAAACAAATAAATAAGCAGCTAAATGCAGTATTATTTTTAACACAATATTCAATGAAACAAAAAAACAGAAAAAATTAAATGCAGTACTATCTTATACCACTGCAAGTTTGTACTTATCTCAGCTTGTAATAAAGTTGATGTGGTATGTAAAAGCTAACCAAGCAGCTCAAGTATGCAGATATTCAGCAGAAATTATTTCAGAGATAAGGGACTAAGACTTTAAGGCACAGAGAAACCTCTAGGCTAAGACTTCTACACCGAATATCAATGAAATGAGAAGAATAAACCCACTAACTGCAGACAGAGAGAGAGCTCACAATTTTTAGTGAAACAAATAAATAAGCAGATACATGCACTACTATTTTTAACACAATATTCAATGAAACAAGAAACCAGATAAAATAAAATGCAGTACTATCTTATAACACTGCAAGTTTGTACTTATCTCAGCTTGTAATAAAGTTGATGTAGGTATGTAAAAGCTAACCAAACAGTTCAAGTATGCAGCTGTTGAGCAGATATATAAATATATAATTTAATGATATCCATGATACAGAGGCAATCAGCATATTTCCTGCTGCTAATCACTCCAACCAGTAGTATGCATTTGTTCTCTACTTTTGTTACTAGTACTGTTTTGCATTATATCTCTAATATTCCTGTGCTGCCTTCATACTGACATATCCTAAATTATATGTCCATCATATGATGTACAGCCACAGTCAAGACAACCAAGTATGTGTTGCCTTACCATGTTGTAGACTAGAGGGGTATATGTGGTGGTTAGTTAGCTAAGTAACATTATTCCAATGTGGTCATATGTCTTTCACATTAATAGCAGTTTTTTTTGCAAAAAAAAAATGTATTTGAGTTTTGCATAATATATAAAAAACAAATTAAACTCATTGCTATAAGGACATCAAATTAATACAACAATATATACTATATACAATCAATCATAATTACATTTTAAGATATGCTGATCTGAAGAGGGCTATAATGGGTAGCAGAGAAAGAAGGCAAGTTATATTAGGGAAAATAAGAGGAACAGCTCCCAAGGAAGTATGAACTTTATATCAAACAAAGGACCTTCAGTACTGTTGATGAGAAAATATAAGTATTTAGTAAAGTAGTCTAAGATGGAAAATCTAGCATTTTTTCTGGGTTTACTTTCTAGGCCTTATTACCTTGACAAGAGAAATATAAAAATTAAAACACTTAGAATATTGTAATACCAATTCTTCAGATGCTTTCCATTTTGTTTCCATTTTTATGTAAAGAATTTAAGCTTAACTTAATTTTTTTGTGATGTAGAATTTTTGCAACATAAAGATACTAATTAGAAATCACATATTTTTAGTGTTTATCCCACTAGGATATAGATGTAAACTTCCAAATTCCCAGGAGACAGGGATGTTTATATAGCCTTTAGAAATTAGTTTGGAACTTAAAGATGTCCACAGATTTTTAGAGAAATGCCAGTTCCATAAAATGTGAAGTACATCAGCATTTTCTGCCCCACAGGCTTGGCATTATGGTGTGTGGTTGGGGTAGAATTTGGACATGTGGGAAGTTCAATAGGTTTTGTTAAGAATCATCAAGTTGTGTACGAAAGTTTTTTTAATGGTATAATTTTTTTTTGTTTAATTTAACTAGATTGGATAATGTTTTATTGTTTAAACTGAGAGTTTATCCGGAGATCCAATAGGAAGCTTTTACTGTATTTGTGTTTATTCTGCTGCATTTATTACTGCTTTGGAGTATCTAATTTGTAATGAGTTTTATGTAGAAGAAATATATTTTTTCTAAGCAAATGGTAGACCATAAGGTATTGAAAGATTGAGTTTGTTGTTCAAATGGGGATCCTGTGGAAATCTGGATAGGATAGAATTTGGAATTTGATTGATAAAAGGCAGGTATACTTTGGGAAGGTTAAGATTTAGTCTAATTTGTTTTATAGAACTATGAAAAAAAGTGAGAAATGTTTTAACTGCTGTATACATCTTCTACAGCACAGCACACCACATCAGTGGAAGTCATGTTGTCTTCTCCGAGAATGACAAGCTTAGGAAGTATTCACCTACGTGCATGTCATATCATTATACTCCTATCATTCCCATGCTGCCTTAATGCTCACAATTTCTACATTATATGACCATCAAAACCACAGCCAATATCACCAGGTAAGTAAAGGATTACACTGCTGTTGAATAGGATGTTGTATCTTGAGCAAGGTATTTTGACATACATCTCCTTATGTGCATGTGTATAATACGTGATTGTCTTTTTTTGTATGTGCTTGTAGATTATCCTCTTCCTACTTCCTCCATGAATTTATCCACTGATCCTGCCACAGAACAAGACATGGTACAGAGATGCAGCACAGCCAATGACACACAGAACACTTTATCCAGCCTTGATGGTCACAGAACTGTAGAGCAGGATATTTCCTCTGACAGGGAGGACAGTGAGTCCAGACAGTCTGCTGGTTGTGGAGCATCAGCTACTGGTCAAGAAAAAGTCCTTGGGCAACTGTCTCCATGTGATCCTAATTGTGGTAGTGAGACAATTCCACAATGGATACCTGATGTAATAGGATAGCATGTGCTCAGGTAACAGTGATACATGGATGTGTCTCTGAAGGTGTATGCCTGTTGCTACAGGGACATGGCCAATCATAGCACCATCAAGTCATGGAACAGCATGTACTTGATGGGGCAACTGACCATACAGCACACCATATCAGTGTGTTGCACAAGAAGAAGGAGTGCCAGCATGGTGAGGTCAGGGCAGCAATGGCTGAACATTGAGACAGTGTGGTATCAATTGCATGCTCTGTATGGCAGCTTGTGTTGGCTGTTCTTCAGCAGTGCCATACTAGTGCCTGGGCCATATATGCCCTGTCTCATATAATCAGTATGCCGCCATGATAATTTGGAAAAACTACTCGGGTACCAACACATTTGCCCAACGGTTCTTGGAATTCATAAATTCCAATGCCCTTGGATCAACTAATCAACAGTCCCACCAGGGGCACAAATATCCTAGACCTGGTCATTACCAACATGGGAGATCGATGCTCCACACCAGTGGTCACCTCCTTGTTGGTCACGTCTGACCATAAGCTAATCACCCTTGATGTCCACATCCCACCCCCACCCCCCAGTAGGAAAACCTCCATAAAATTTTCTCCAAAGCCAACTTCATGCTACTCAAGTCAGAAGTGACAAACTTCATGACACCCATACAGACGTGAACTGAAAGTTCGATTGCTGAATCTTACACTAAGGCACTGTAGGAGCACATCCACTTATGCATGAATTGTGCCATTCCAAATAGAACCAAGTCACTCTCCTCCAAAAAAAGGAAGCCAATCTGGTGGTCCCCTGCCATAAACAAACTATACAACAGAAGGAAGAAACTGTTGCAGAAAAGAGGAAAATCCCAGGATGCAAAAAACTCCCTTACCAGCCTCAGTAAGTAGCTGAGATCCCTCATAAAATTCTCCAAAGCTAGTTATGAAAATAAAATTGCCAAAGATTCCAAGGTCAAACACAAGGCATTCTATAGTTATGTCAAGAATCTAAATGGCAATGCTCAGATCTGCTCTGAGCTACAACAGAATGGCATTAAGTATACTGATTCCAAGGATATTGCCAATATCCTGGCAGATCGAGTCAGTGCCAACTTCACCCCCCTCTCACCCCCTAAAGGGCCCATCTCAATACCAAAAGATTGCCAAATTCCAGTAATCAAGGCCACACAGGTAAAAAAAACACTCTCCATAGCTAAGAATAAAGCATCCATGGGACCAGATGACATCCCGGGCTGTGTACTACATGAACTACAAATTTAACTGGCACCTCACCTAAGTGTCATGTTTAATCATAGCTTCACCTCAGGTTACGTGCCCTATGAGTGGCGCACAGCTACAGTTATCCCACTCCACAAGGGGGATCCACCTTGGATTCTGGGAACTATCGTCCTATCAGTCTGATGAGCCTGATCTGCAAAGCCATGGGATGCATTATCATGGAACTTATAAACAAAGACATTGAGAACCTTCAAACACTGGACTCCACCCAGTTTGATTTTGTAAAGGGCCGATCTTGTCTCCTCAACCTGATTGACTTCTTCAAATCAGTCTCCAGAGCTGTGAACAAGGGTAAGGTGGTCCACACAGCTGGAGCTCACCAAGGCCTTTGACACCATCTCCCACTCTGGAATCATAGATAAACTTACTAAGCTGGGCATTAATCCCTACATCACTCGATGGGTTGCCAACTGGCTTACTGACAGAACCCACACTGTAAAAGTAGCTGACTCAAAATCCAGCTCCAGACAAGTGACAAGTGGAGTACCTCAGGGTTCAGTCCTGGGACCACTCTTGTTTGGCATCTACTTCTCTGAAGTACAGGCCAGCACTAAGGGACTCTGGCTAACAAAATTCACAGCTGACTGCAAACTGGGAGCCATTACTAAATCCCCAAATGATGTGAATATTCTACAAAAGGGCCTTACAGAAACAGATGCTTCATGCCAGAACCATGGGCTCAAGCTCAATGCCAAGAAATGTATAGTTATCCCCTTTGGGAAAAAACATGTACCCATGAATTACCATATATATGGCAGTACACTAAACACCAAAAGTGTGATAAGGGACTTAGGGACACAGGTGGACAGTGGTCCCACCTTCGATAAGCACATCGCCACAACAGTCAGAAAATCCTTCTATGTGGCA
Source organism: Protopterus annectens (assembly GCF_019279795.1). Classification (NCBI taxonomy): domain Eukaryota; kingdom Metazoa; phylum Chordata; order Ceratodontiformes; family Protopteridae; genus Protopterus; species Protopterus annectens. The sequence continues at coordinate 585,721,408 of NC_056730.1, read as the reverse complement.
CACCTCATCACTAAGGGCTTTTCATCCAGAAAAAAGGAGGTCATTGTCCCACTGTACTCATTCCTCATTAGACCCATTACAGAGTACAACTCCTCGTATGGTATGTACCTCACAAGACATCTGCAACAACTGGAAAGGCCACAGAAATACCTCACTAAAAGAATTACAGGCCTAAAGCAGATGCCCTATGCTGACCATCTAAAAAATCTCCAGCTATACTCTGCCGCATATCGCCTACACAGAGGCATCTCTGCTTGACATACAAGGCCATGTCAAACCCACAGCTGCTGGACATGCTACAGTTAAAGAAATCCCATTCCCTCAGAGCCACATACTCCAGGGATCTAAACCTTGTCATCAAAATAAACAAAACATGCTGGAGAGATACGTTCCTGACCCAGAGACTACCCGGACACTGGAACAGACTGCCCATACATGTCAAGCTGAGTGCCTCTCTGGCCCTCTTCAAAAGGAACCTTGACGATTGGATGGGAAATAGGAATTTCACCCTGGGGATCACATCAGTCACCCTGCTAGACAGGGGACCAGGGAAGTAAATGTTCTGGGTAGAAATATCCAGGGAATTGTTATGGCTAGGCTTATATAGGCCCTAGGGCCGATAGCCTAGTACCAACCTATGAACCTACGTGACAGAGGGATAACTTCTCTTATGTGCCCTACCCATGACATTTGTTCATCTATAGTGCCTGTGCTGTAATATGGACATGCAGCACAGCTGTTGTGAGTCACCATGCTCAGACCTCAGCACAGCTGTTTTGAGTCACCATGCTCAGATCTCAATGGACACATCACATTGCATGCCACATGTCACTGCGCAGACCCCTACTACCTCTCACCTTTTGCAGTGTGCTACCAACAAATCTATGGTACAACACTATGGGACTGATTTTTCCTCCCATGGGAGAAGCAGCCAAGATTATAGCATGAGTCATCAGCATGGGCGACCTTGCCTATGGCCAGTATCCCAGAGTGTGTGTGTGTGTGTGTGTGTGTGTGTGTGTGTGTGTGTGTGTGTGTGTGTGTGTGTGTGTGTGTGTGTGTGTGTGTATTTGTGTGTGTTTTTTCCTCACTCTAATCCTGTGGCAATAATGACCATTATGTTGACCATGATATACTGTGTAAGTCCGTGGATCTTGACACCTCTAATTCTAGAATACTAATTTTGCATTATTTTACTCAAAGCATGTCTATGCATTTTAAATGTCACATATGTCTGTTCACAGGTTTGAAATCTCATGATATGCTGTCATGATTTTATGACTACAATGTTTAATACTCTGCTGTAATTGCATTTCTCTGCACATTGCATACAGTTATGTTGTTACTGGAAAATATGTAAATTGTTACTCATAAACAGGTTCCTATCTTTCCCAGCACTGGTTGTAAAGGTATACATGGAACAGCATATCTATGTTTCCCATGGCAATTCTTTCTGTAGGTTCAACCAATGAGTACACTTCACATCAACATAACACATGCATTCCACAGTCTAACTGCACATAATTATGTAATTAGCAGTCTCACTTACATACAACAAAACATGCATACAGGATCCATCTGTGTTTCTGTACATTTCCAGGCATGCATAGTACCCTACTATTCCTAGCTTGCGTGTTTTTCTTCACAGTTTGGCTTTGCATTGGTTTTCAACAATGCAATTATATTTATGAATGTATAATCAACTGCTATTTTTGGGTGTCAGTGACAGTCAGTTTTACTCTGTTTTAGTGGCCATGGAATTCGTGGCTGGGATGCTGTGCTCATGTCATCACTGTTGTACCATGCTTGGTACATGTGTATCATGATGCATGCACATTTCAGATTTTGCTCTGGCATAGTGTGCAACCTGCAGTACGGTATCAATTCAGGCACACTCTGATGGTGATGTGTCATGTGAGCTATATATTTCTATCACTCTTCTGTTCTGCATCTTTATCTTTTTTTTTATAGTCTGCTATTTCGGCCCTACCCTTGCCCCAGTAGCCAGCCTGTATGCAATGAATATATCTTGGCATTATATCTTACACTAGCATTGACCACATGTGGGACATACACATTAAATTATGTCTGCAGTAGTTCCTGTGCCTGTACTACATTCCTCCATCTCTACAATTGTTTAGTTAAGGTATGCTCTTAAATCTGTTCTAGTTATTACCACAGACAATCCACCAGCCTGACTGAATCATGTTGTAGCTGGTTGCTATGGTTCCATTCGTGACAACAGTTGTAGTTACTTTTACTGTGTTTGGTAAACAGACTCTCAGTTCTCCTAACCTGTTTTGCTATATTTGGTATAAAGACCCCAAATAGAACTTACCATTACTAGAAACAAACTTAGCACCACTCAGATAATCATCATTCTCAGCTAAAATAGCATACTTTGCCACTGCTTTTTTGTGTCTGCTGTCTGACAATCAGACCTCTGCCAAGGTACATAATGTCTCAGTGTCACATTGCCACCAACACCCTAGCTTAGCCTAACAGATAGTAAGATGCTTTAATGAACCCATAGTTTATAACTTTGACGTTATATTTATACATCTCATTAGGTACCTAATTAAAGGCTAAATCAGGTTAATTTGATATAACCTGTGTCCTGTGAGTGCATATTATTAGATAACCATTCAGGCTGCAAAATATTTTTTGACGGAGACTGCCATCAAGTGAATGCATACAGCTGAACTATTAAAATGTACTGCATGTCAGGAAAACAGTTTCCACTTACTGCCATTAACACCAAGAATGCAATGATCTAGGAGTAATACAAATTTTGGGGCTGTAGCAGATGATGCCCTCTTCATCTCCCTACAGTGCTCAGTGTCAATTACAATTTAGTTCAGCCCTTTAGAATCATGAGGTAAAATGAATTCATTTGAAGAAGTGATTGCCATGGACAGTCACTTTCAGGAGATTTCACATTATTTGTGTGTGGGTGGGTGTGTGTGTGTGTGTGTGTGTGTGTGTGTGTGTGTGTGTGTGTGTGTGTGTGTGTGTGTGTGTGTGTGTGTGTGTGTGTGTGTGTTTGGTGACGTGTAATTTTGATGACTGGTATACTGGCAATGTAAGACATGTCTGTTTATTAAAATTGCAAACTCACTTCTAACGTTATATTAGCTTTCAAATTCTTATGTATATAAAGACATATGAAGTAATCAACAAAAAAGGCAATTAAAATATATCTAATCCTTCCAATAATGAAGGAAATCCTTGCTCAGCTGGTCCATCTTTTTTCCTGTCCTTCCTTATTTCATCTCTTTCTTCCTTTCGCTTTCCCACCATGTTCTAATCCAAATAGAATTTGTGTCCACAGCTTATCGAAGCAATGGATGTCTAATAGCTTGTCTTTGCCTCTATTCTGAATCTACCCCTTCACTGAAACAGCCACTCCCTCCTTCCCTTGGTGTGTTATTGCATAAGTCTCATCATCATCTGCATGTTCCTGTGCCCACCCACTTACACACACACACACACACACACACACACACACACACACACACACACACACACACACACACACACACACACACACACACACACACACTCATATACACATATATACAAACTTGCTTTCATCAGGCAATGAATTCAAATGCTAGTTTCCAAACTTACCTTTGTTCCCACCCCCGTATTCCCTGCCATAGGACATTAGGAAACTCTGATCATATAGGAACTGATTTTAATATATTAGCATGGGCACTTGTCCCAAAAGTAGAAGTATTATAAACTTACGGCCATATATGAAGTAAAACAAAACATACAAAACACCACATGATCAGATATGTGACAGTGATAAAGAGGTATGGCATATATTTGTGGGACTTTGTACAACAATTCTGAACAAACAAACAATTTTAAACAAGCTGAAAATAGGCTGCAGGAAACCCCATGGTGGAACAGTAAACTAGGAAAAACTAAAGGCATTTGTATCACATTTCCAAAAGACAGAACACCCTGTTCAATAAAATACAATTAAATGCAGTTAAGGATATTAAACAGGAATATTATTCATACAAAACTAACATTTGAGCAGTATATGATTCTGCTAAAGAATAAAAAGAAACTTCATTTTAGTCATGTGAGTTCACAAAGTAAATCTTTAGTCCACAATGGTCATTTGCTTCAAAACAACTCTTTGATTACTGATTTACTGACTAACTTATCGATTATTGTTAATATATCTAATTTCTATTTAGCAAGTATGCACACTTCAACTACTTCATAATAAATATAAGGTAAATAGCAGACTTGATTAAAAGCATCTCTCTCTGATTTCAAGAGTGTCCAGTATGGGCCCTCATTACTTTAGGGCACTTTATCTTCTTCCCGAGAGATGTCATAATTACCCCACTTAATACTTAACTCACTATTGCAGAAAAGCTTACGGCGAAGGAAATGGCAAATATCAAATACTGTGTCAATCCACAAAGGTAGAAGAATAAACCAGTCAGAAAATGACATACCTATAAAGCTTAATATCAGTTATTGGTAAACACTTTGAAAGGTGTCTGACAGACTTGACAAAATTGGGCAACACATGTACAACAGCCATGCATCTGCATCAACATAGCTTCCAAGAAAGAAGAGCTACTGGGAACACCTTGACTGGCATTTGCAGACTAGTGAGCATGGCTTAAGACCTAAGTGTAACAGTTGTAATGCTCTAAAGACCTGGTTAAGACTATGACACCCTGTCTCACTATGACATTATCTCAAGCCTGCACACTCATTGTAACAGTAGTTATACGATAAGGTGGACTGGAACATGTCATCATTTTAGATTTCAACGATTAACTGTTCAGGGCTATCATTCTGAATGAAAACCAACTAAGTCCAGTGCCCAGCAAAGACATGTCTTTATAATATTGTGTTTGCAAAAATACAGACTAATATAGGTGCTGGATGAACAAATATGACAATGACATGAAGACAGGGACAGCAGTGACTACTGCCATTCAATTGATTCATTTAGCAATAACAGAGAAGAGAAGAGAACATCTCCTTAGCAGCTTTACTCTATGTTTCTTGCTGGTTTTTTTTGTTTTTTTTTTTTTTGGGGGGGGGGGGTTGTGTAATATTGCTTCCTTACATTTTGGCTCCGACTCTCAAGAATTCTGAACAAAGCCAAAAATAGTGAGGGTACAAAGGGTAGAGTTTGGGATAATTTTTATATATTACAATAAATCAGTTTAAAGGGAGGCAGCGGTGGTGCAGTGGTTAGCATTGTCGCCTCACAGCAAGAGGTTCTCCCATTCAATTCTCGGCTGGAGGGCCTTCTGTGTGGAGTCTGTGTGTCCTCCCCGCGGTCGAATGACATTAAAGACATGCAGGTAGATGCGTGCGTGAATGGGTGTGCCTTCTAGAAGGTTGGGCATGGGGCTGGCAACTCGGCACCGTAAAAATCCACTGCCAATCATTAGCGGACCAGAGTTCCGCTGTGGCGACCCCTAACCAGGAAAAGCCGAAAGAAGACCATAAATCACTTTAAAACATATATAACAATAAGATTTGGCTTCAATGTGCATTTTCAGAACAACATGAAGAATACAACTCTAAAGTCTGGTTTTATTGACTTACAGAAGTCATCAAAAATTTATCATAAAATCAAAAACTTTATGAGGAGGAGGGAAAAAAATATGAAGACAGACAGACATTCTGCAAAAATTCTTGACAGCAGTCATCAGCAGTATGATCGATCATTGCTGATAAGCATACTTCTCTGCTGTCACATATTTGCCCTGTCCCTCATCAACATGTTAGTCATAGAGTTGCTGAGTATATCCAAAGAGAACGTCCTGCCCCACAAAAGTACTTCAGTGGCTGAACTTCTGTCTATTGGTACATGCTTTATTTACCTGGGCACTCTGATTGGGCTATCCAATCAGCATACACGTTTTTGAATATTAATGACCCTTTATTCTATAATAAATATTTAAATACTAAACAACCAGATAAATTCCCTGAACTAGTATTTTGTAAAAAAACATCTATAAGTCTATGAGGAATGGGAATGTAAGCACAACTATATATTAATAACATTATTCTAGAGTAATCAAAAATAATAAAAGACATAGGTATTGTACTAGAAGGTAAGTTATAATTCACACATAATGTCCTACAAGCAAAAAGCAGGGGTTTGTGGCAGTTTGTACTCTTACTAAAGACTGTCACTTCAAGAGACCCAAAAATGTTAACTTGCCGTTGGGAAAGTACAATTTGTCCTATGCTTGAATGCAATGCATGTTTTTGTGGGTACTCTAAAACAAATTTAGATTTTTTAGATAATGTTCAAAGAAGGTTTACAAAATGTATTCCCTCTTCTAAAGACGTATCAGACCACTAAAGCAGAAACTGAAAAAATATATATATATTTACTCTTTTACAATGACATGTTGCACAGTCCAAATCTGTCAGCATCACAGTAACTACTTTTAATTTATTTTTATGTAATTGTTGTTAAATGGGATAGAGCACTAATCCACATGGACCATTTTCAAACTCAGTCTGGGAGAATAAACAATAAACAAATGGTAAATAGAAAAAAGCCAGGCAAAAATAATATATAACATGAAAACAACTCTAAGAAATAACAACAGTGTAGCTTCTAGAGCCATGGCAGTTAGCACAAATATTAAGATGAGACGAACAGTTAAAGTATAGTAATACACGAAGCTAAGCTAGTATATACAACATGCACTGTATTAAAATCCCTCAATATCTAGTAAAATAGGATGGGAAAGGAATGGAGAGTAAAAGAAAGGGGAGAAGAGATGGAGAGGATGTAGGAGAAGCTAAAGGGGGAGGAAGGTGGGAGTGGTGAAGAACTGAGTAGAAGAGTGGGAGATTGCGTGGTGGAGTAATTGTATGGGTTTGTAAATGCATGTGGGTTTTGTTTTGGAGATGTAGAAGTGGAAGTGTTATGCCCTGGGTGGACTGACATTTACATTCAGCTTCCTTTGGTGTTTGATGAGATCCTTTCTGAATCTGGAGATAAGTTGTATTTCTTATGTCTCCAGGGATTGATAACCAAGTCTGATGTGTTATTATGGAGAAGCTGTGTTTAATTGAGCAAAGTTTTGGTTGTGGAATATATATACCTAAGGATTTTTTGGGATCACAGACTATAATTGTTTCTTTGGGTTAGTCTTCTGGCAAAGTAGAGGAGTGTTTCAATGTGTGTTAATTTCTATGTAAAAGAACCTATGTGTAGTGTACATCTTGTTTTATTGAAAGTCATTTAGCCTTGCAAGAACTGTGCAGTGATCTTGTCTTTGGGAGCTAGGGTAACAAATCTGCAGATGTGACTAGCTGTGGTTTGAAGGAAGGAGAGGTTTCTCATAGATGCTATAGCAACTATATGAAGACCATATTCATGTTATGCTCATAAGACTCCTTTCCCTATGGCATTTTCCCCTTCCAGTGAGAGGAAGTGAGGAGTAAGATTAAGTTGATGTTTGACTTGGTAGCATTTACATTGTAATGGAAGTTCAAGTTTTGGACTGACCTATACCAAGGTATTTAAATTGCATTACAATTTCATTGCTATCTTACTGGTTAAGTAGTATGGTTCACTGATGTGGAATGATGGCTAGTTTATGTCATTTTCCAAAAATCATGGTTTAGGTTTTTTAGTGTTAAGGACTAGGTTGCTGTTAATTAGTCATTTTCAAAGGGGGAAACATTCTTTTAATAGTTCTTTTTAATGACAGTGTGTATGAGGAGTGGGATCTACAGATGACCATGTCATCTGCATGAAAGATAATAGGTGTTTGTTTAAGGCTGATGTACGCTTGTTTATAAATAAGGGAAAAAGTAGGGGTGAAAGGGTAGATCTTTGAGGTATACCCATGGTGAGGATAAGGGCAGAGATGGAGTTGGAATTGCTAATTTGTACTTTAAATGTTTTGTTGGTTAGAAAGCTTTGGAACCAGGGCAGGGTTTTGGGGCTTTTCCTTGCTGTGAGTGTGGTTGACTGTGTCAAAGGCCTTTGTGATGTTGATGAATATTGCACTTGTGAGTGTATCTTTATTCAGGGCTTGAAGGATGCTGCCTGTGAGTGTGTATAGAGCTGTCATTTTTCCTCTACCTGACCAGAAATCATGTCAAGATGTGTACATTTTGATGTAGTTTTTTTCTAATATTTTTCCAAAGGTTGGCATTATGGATATGGATTGGTAGCCATTTACATCCTTAGGTTTCAAAATTGGGGGTATGACTTTACATTTGATCTGTTTCCATTCAGAGGAAACAAAACTTTGAGTCAGGCACAGATGCTTTAGAGGGGTTGCTATGTAGTGTCTGAATAAAAGGATGAACCAAGATAGGAAGCTATCACATCAGGAGAGGGCGCCTGATGGAATTTGGTCCATACATTTCAATATTTCTTCAAAGGTACTGATATGCAGGTAGAATGGGGGAATGTAAGATGGAAGAATGGGGAGTGGTTGGTATTGTTGAGGGAGTTGAGGTTGGAGGGGAGAGGAAGGTGAATTCTGTTAGGAAGTCATTGGCATAGAGTGGTCCTGTAGAAATAGTAGTTAGGGAACAGTTGTGTGTCACAGGTTTGTGTTCATTTCATCCTGTGATATTATTAACTAGGTTCCAGAACTAAAAAAAAAAACAAGGCAAAATCTTTGGCAAAGAACCCACAAACACTTTTTCTTAGTGCTTTCATTCTCTTTAATGTTTCAACAAGAACTTCATCAGAAAAGTTTGTAAAACACACACACAAACACCCCTTAAAAAGACATTCAAATAATCATGTGATAAAGACAACCAATACAAACAATCTAAAAGTGGACATTGCCCCCAAATCATAATACTATTGGTTACTATTCTTTCATGCTCTAAAGTGCATGCAGTTAAGTTTGGTTAAGCAGTATTACTTGTTAGCAATTGATTTATGACTAAAATAACATAACAAATCTCATCTTCAAATCCTTTGTCTTAGTAAAAAACATTTAATATTAATTGATTAATTTAAACCAGGTAGTTTATCAGTATTCAGTCTGATCTGGCAGAGTGTCTCTTTACAGGGTCTATATCACGTTGTCGAACTTTTAAAATTTCAAACATCATATGGTCTACACCATATGATCGAACTTTTAAAAGTTTGAACGTTTCAACGGAGATCTCTGTACAGTGCGGAATGGGAAGATTCCCTCTTCTGTACTGTAGTGCGATCTCCGAGTTGGTATATTTAAAGAGTGGGGGGTGATGGGGGGGTGCTTGCCTCCCTGCTTAAACCATTCAGGTAGGCTTTTTCTTTGGTTTATTTTTTTATTACATTTTTGAACTTTTAAAAGTTCGATCATATGGTGTCGACCATATGACTTTTGAACTTTAAAAGTTTGATTATGTAATATAGACTCTCTTTACACTCTAGTAGTGTTTTGATGTCAGCACTGAAATACTTGACAGAAACAGAATCTAATACAAAAAAGAAAATTTCTTGAAATCTTTACATGTAACAGTGTGCTTAGCCAAACCTTTACAAAAAGCCTTCTTCTTGATGGCTAACAAGTGTTTGTAGATTCTTCTTTTTAAATACCTAATAGTTTTGCCTATGTAAAAACAACATGATTCACAAATAGCTGTGTACACCACATGGTTGGATGAACAGTCATTTGTCTCTCTAGTCCATGTAGTCACATCCAAAAGTTTAAAATGGATGAAAGAAGAATTACAAGTGTGACAGCATTGCTTACTGTGTCCACATTAGAAAGTCCTTAGGGGTAATGATGATCTTCTTTAATTCCAACTTCTCATTCCTCTCACATACTGTTTTAATGTTGACAATTTTCTTGAAAGAAAACATAGGTCTATCACCTATTTCTTTCACTAATTCATTGTTGCCCAAGATAATGTTCCAGTTTTCTTGTATACACTGTTTAACTGCATGCATTTCTTGATATATGGACAAAAAAATATTTGCAATCTGTTCCACTTGCATCCAGAAAGTGTGATTGTCCAGTTGGTGTATGAAAATCACCATAACACAATATTGGACGTACGACATTAATCTTAATTTCTGTACCTCAAGTTCTATTCACACTTACTAATCTTCACTGTAACCTCTTTCTATGAATAACTTTTTGAGTAAAGTCACTTCTTCAGTAAATACTCCATTATCTAAAGTCAATCTGCTTAACTGAATGAAATAACCTGTTCCTCTTCATGTGGTGTGGATGGAGATTGTCACAATGCAAATACTCAATTATAAAACTTTCTTTTCTGAAAATTTTACTAACAAAATGACCAGCGTGGACATCAAATGACAACTGAATGTCTACGTAATTCAGACAATCTCCAAACCCTCCTACAGTAAATCTTAAAAAAGAAGTGGTGTTATTCAAATAATCTACAAAACTCCAAAATTATTCACTACTTCCTTTCCACAAAAAAAATCAAATCATCAATAAATATTCTATAAAACAAAATCTTACCAGATAGTTCGTGTTTTTCTAAGAATTTTTATTCCCAAGAAGACAGGACAATGTTGGCAAAAGTTGGGGCCACCCTGGCCCCCATTGCCACACCTGTCTTTTGCTTGAAATATTTCTTACCAACGCAGAAAAAAATGTTGAATAACACCAGCTTCATTAACTCATATATAGTATTGACTTTGTCACCATCAAAGTTGGAATTGTTGACTAAATATTCCCTCAAAAAGTCAATGCCAGTTTCCTGGTTGATGACTGTATGCAAAGATATGACATCTAGAGAGACAAAATAGAATTTCCCATTGACCTGCACCTGCACCCTAAGCAATTCCAGCAAGTGCAAGAATCACACAAATAGAATCTAGATTTTTGGACAATGGGATTCAACTGTTGATTCAACCAGAAGGAAATGGATTCAGTCTTGGAAAAAGCTGCAGAGAGTATTGGTCTAAAAGGAGGCTTAACCTGATCTTTCTGAACCTTAGGAATCCCAAAAAGGGAAGCTATTTTTGGACGATCAACTAGTGAAAAATTATAAGTGCTTTGATCTAAATTTCCTTGGGTGAATAAGTCTAAGAGTGTCAAATCTATGTTGTGATAGCTCTCTTTAATCACAATGTCTGACACTTCGACATAATTTCTCTCATCACTCAACAGTTCCATGATGACTTGCTGATAATCTGCATAGTCAGAATCACAAGCATACCTCCTTTATCCACCCTCATTAGTCACAAATCTTTCCTTCCAATAAAATCTTGTAAAGCCTTTCTTTCTGGTATAGTCAAATAGTGTCTCACTTGTCATCTTTGGAGATGGTTCCTAAAGCCACTTTCACAAAGACTGGTGAAAACTTGAAGAGTACTGTTTAAAGGAGGGTTAAAAGTGCTTCTCTTTCTCAGTAATTCTCCCTCTCTCGCAATACTGTGTACTTGTGCCATCACAAAACTCAAGTTGAGTTTCCTAACATACAACTTGAGGTCTACAATAAGTCTTGGAATGTTAACTGAATTGCTAGGGATGAAATTAAAACCTTTTTTGCGAACCGAAATCAGTTCAGGTGACAAAAATTCATCAGTTAGGTTTAAAATGTCAAACCCATGCTCTAATGTTTTTTCCCGCTCTTGCCTTTCCCTTTCCCTTTGTTGTTCCCACTTGCCTACCACTTCAGTGTCCATATCACTCCTGTTGGATTCATTACAAAAGGCCCAGTAGATGATACAGGCAAAGGTGGCAGTTTGCCTGCATCTACAAGACCTGGACTGGTGATAACTGCAGTCTGCTTGGTAGTGTTTATAATATTAACATCAACTGTTGCACCTGAGCTGTTATCTTTGTTACCTTTCTCAATTGGTATATTATTATCAGATATATTCAATTTATGTATAGGATAAGCCAGTCCTGCAGAATATGAAGCAATATCCCTTCTCAATTTACTTTGCATTCTAGAAATGATGCTAGTTTTAAGTCTATCCACCTTGGCACCAATTCCAGCATACAATGTAATAAAAGAAGAAAAAACACTACTGGCCTGGATGGTTTGATCCAAGGTAGTCATTCCATAGGTTCCATAACTATTTAAGGTTTTGTTTTAGTTTCTGCCAGTGGATTTTAAGTGAGTCACTTTTGTGCTGTCTTGTGTTTTCTTTTGGCTGATTTTTGAAGGTTGATAAATGAATTTTGGATTTGAGGAGTGGGAGGTTGTTTTCATTTTTTCTATGCTGCAATTTATGCAGTGATTTTAGTTCAGGAGTAAGTCATTGCTTGTCAGTATTTTTATGCAGTTTGGTTACTGTGGGGAAGAATTTGTTTCGTAGGTGAAGAAGTTTGTTTAGCAGAATAGTATACATGTGTTGTGGATCATTCATTTCAAATACTGAGGTCCAGGAGGTGTTAATGAGTTCATCTTTTAGGGTGGCTGTATTTTTGGGGATTTAGGTCTGAATGAGATTAGGACTGGAGGTGATTTGGCAACTGCTAGATAGAATGTGAAAGGGAAGGGAGACTGGTCACTCAATATAGGAGGTGGAATGTTAATGTTTGAAATTAAGTTAGGGGACCTGGTGATGAGTAGGTCATACAGAGAGTGATTACCAGTGAGGAAACTGAGTCTAGTGAGTTATTTAATTAGTTGTGAGATACCTAGATTGGTAAGTGTGAGGAAAACTATTTTTAGGTGGGTGAGAAGAGTATAAGGTTGAAATCTCTTGTAATTATAGGTTCATAGGTTCATAGGTGTGTACTATGCTAATGGCCCTAGAGCCTTTACAAGCCTAGCCCATAGAAGTGCCCTGGCATCATGCTGCCCGACGTTAGTTCCCAGTGCCTCTGTCAAGTAGACTCACTGGAGTGATCCCCGGGGTGAACTTTCTATTTCCCATACACTCATCAAGATTTCTCTTGAAGAGGGCTAGTGAGGTGCTCTGCTTGACATGTGTGGGAAGTCTATTCCAGAGCACGGGCAGTCTCTGAGCTATGAACCTGTCCCTCCAGCATGTTCTGTTGATTGTGGTAATGAGGTTGATGTCTCTGGAGCATGTGGTGTGGGGGATTTGGATTTCTTTACATGCAGCATTTCTAACAGAGCTGGGTCAGACATGGCTTTGTAAGTCAAGCAGAGATCGCCTCTTAGTAGACGATATGAGACAGAGAATAGCTGGAGTTTTTTGAGTCTGTCTGTGTAGGATATGTATTTAAGGCCTAGGATCCTCTTCATAAGGTACTTTTGTGGCCTTTCAAGCTGTTGCATGTGTCTAGTGATGTACATGCCAAATGGGGCATTATACTCAGTGACTGGCCTGATGAGGGAAGAGTAGAGAGAGATGATGACCTCTTTCTTCCTGGATGCAAAACCCTTGATAATGAGATGTACCACATAGAAGGACTTTCTGACCACAGTGGCAATGTGGTGGTCAAAGAAGAGGTTGATGTCAACCTGTTTCCCCAGATCTCTTATAATGCCTTCAGTGTTCAGTGGGCTCCTATCGATGTGGTAATAAGTGGGAATTGAATTTTTTCCAAAGGGGATGATGACACATTTGTTGGCATTAAGCTTAAGGCGATGGTTTCAACACCAGTCATTGGTCTCAGTGAGACCTTTCTGTAGTATGTCTACATCACTTGGGGAGTTAATAATGGCTCCCAGCTTGCAGTCATCTGCGAGCTTGTTCAACCAGAGTCCCTCTGTGTTGGCTTGGACTTCTGAGAAGTAAACAGAAGAGGACCCAGGACCGATCCCTGTGTGACTTCACTCTTGACTGGTTGGCAGTCTGACTTGGAGTCCACTACTTTCACACTGTGGGTTCTATCTGTGAGCCAATTTGCAACCCACTAGTGATATAGGGGTTGATGCCTAGTTTGGTGAGTTTATCAATAATTCCTGAATGGGGAATGGTATCAAAGGCCTTGGCCAGATCGAGGTAGGCTGTATGAACTGTGTTGCCCTCATCCACAGCTCTGGTGACTGATTCAAAGAAGTCAACCAGGTTGAGCAGGCATGATCTACCTTTCACAAAAGCAAATTGCATGGGATCTAGAGTCTGAAGATTCCCTATAGCCTTGTTAATTAGGTCCATGATGATGCACTCCATAGCCTTACATATCAGACTCATCAGGCTAATGGGGCAACAATTCCCAGGCTTTGTAGTCACTCCCCCTTTACGGAGAGAGTGATGGCTGTATCAGTGTGCCATTCAGTAGGGACAAAGCCTGAGGTGAGGTTGTGATTAAACAGGGCACACAGATGTGGTGCCAGTTCACTTTGTAGTTCATGTAGAACACATCCAGGGATATTGTCGGGTCCCATGGATGCTGTATTCTTGGCCTTGGGCAATGCAGCTTTAACCTGTACTGCAGTAATGCTGGGTGCCTGGCACTCCTCCAGTATTGTGATTGGTCTTTTAGGGGGGGAGACAGGGGTAAAGTTGGCACTGAATCTGTCGGCCAGTATGTTGGCAATATCTGTTGGCTCAGTATAGGAGGTAACATTGTGCAGTAACTCAGAGCAAACCTTGGTATTGCCATGGAGATTCTTGATATAACTATAGAAGGCTTTGTGGTTGTTTTAGTGCCTGCCGTAATTCTGCCTTCATAGCTGGCTTTAGAGGTTTTGATGAGGGATGTCAACTTTTTGTTGAGGCTAATAAGGGAGTTTTTCCAGTCTTGGGACTTCACCTTTTTTTGCAACAGTTTCTTTCTTCTGTTGTAGAGTTTATTAATGGCAGGGGACCACCAGAATGGCTTTGTTTTTTTGGAGGAGAGCATCTTGGTTCTGTTGGGTATGGCTAGTTCCATGCATTTATGTATGTGTTCGTACAGTGCACTGGTGTATGATTCGGCAATCATGCATCTATTTAAAATTGACATGGGTGCCGTGAAGTTAGCCACCTCTGTTTTTAGGAACCCAAAGTCAGCTTTGGAGAAGTTTTTCATGGTGTTTACCTTTGCAGGGGGTGTGGATTTCCATGGTGATTAGTTTGTGGTCAGATCTAACCAGGGAGAAATTGACTACTGGTGTAGAGCAACAGTTGCCCATGTTAGTAATAACCAGGTCAAGGATGTTGCTTCCTCTAGTGGGGTTAAGAATGAGCTGGTCCAGGGCATTGGAACTGATGAATTCCAGGAATCGTTGGACCAGTGTATTGGTGCATGAGTAGTTTTCCCAGTTGATGGAGGGGTAGTTGAAGTCACCTACTATGAGAGAGTTGGGTTGGGCCCTAATAGTTTCCAGGGTGCTTAGGAACGTGGAGTGAGAGTCTTGGGACATGGTTGGGAACCTACAGCAGGCTATGATCTGAATCGCTGTCTTACACAATGTTAGTTGTACCTGAAGTATCTTAGATGCATTATGCTGGGCTACTAGTCTGGAGGTAGGCATATCCTTTATAAATATGGAGGCACCACCGCCTTTGGAGCTTCAGTCCATGTTCTGTAGCCAAAAGGTGTGAAATGAGTTATAGCCTGGTAGCACAGGAGTGCTTTCTGCTGCTTTAAACAAGGTCTCTGTTACAGCACAAATGTCAATGTTCTCCATTTTGAGGAGTGCTTAGAGCAAGTGCATCTTGCGATTTAGACTTCTAGCTTTGAGCAACATGACCCTCAGATTGCATTTATTTATAGCTGTTACGGTGGTAATTTGGTCTTAAATCACCTAAAAAGGCACTATAGGGGTGGCAAGAGCCTTAGCCAGTATCCTGAAACCCAGGGGTGGCAGATGCAGGCCATCTCTGGCAAAGCATTGAGGTCGGTCCATCATGTCATCCCAAGCAGACAGATACTGGATCCCCTTATAATGACAACAGAAACTTAGCCAATTGTTGAAGTCAATAATTTTCTGCTTGTACTGTGGTATCATTCTGGGGGATGGTAGGATGCTGCTCAGGGCTAGGATCATACCTGCCTGGGCCACATAATCCGAGAGCTCCTCCATGAATCTTTTCATGTAGTCTAGGGAGGTGCATCTCAGGTCATTCACACCCACATGGACAGTGAAAGAGTCATACTTTTACTTGTTGTGGAGTGACCTGAGTGCATGTGTTATGTGTCAGATTCTGGCACCTGATAAACAGCTGACTGTTACCTTCTCCTTATTCAACCTAGTGAGTGGGACATCAGTGTGCCTCACTATCGAGTCACCTATATGATTATTGTATTGGGCAAGCTGTTTTGCATTAGGGGATTAGGTTGAGGGGGGCATTTTGTAGGTGAGCTATTTGTCTTGTGGTTTGTGCTGTGTTGTGGTGGTCAAATGCATTTCTGCCTTGGAGGTCTCTGCTGTTTGGGTAGATTTCTATTGAGAGCAACAGCGAAGGTGGGTGTGTGGTTTGTGTTTTTATGTGAGAGCTGTGATGGTGGGTGTTCTGTATGGCTATGTGTTGCATGTGGTGTGGTGCAGGTGTTGACCTTCTCCTCTTGACCAGCTATTCCGGTCTTGGCTTGAGAGTGTATGGTTTCCAGTTTGGATATATAAGCGCATCTCTCACAAGTCTGAGTGTTGGGAGGTAAGAGGAAAGGGTTATCTATGTACATGAGGCAGTTTCTACACTGCCTCAGAATGCCCAAGTTCATCAGGTTAATAGGAGAAAGCACAGGGAACCAGGGGTGGCTCATGCTATTGGGCTGCAAGACTGCAGTCCCCCCAGCTGTAAACAAAGAAGAAAATAAAATAAAAACATAAAATAAAAAAAGAAATACAAAAATAAAAACGCAAGTCACAGAACATCGAGCATGCACACTCATGACATTTCCAAACTGCTGGTGAACCAGTCTGGTGCATGCGCACAGAATCCAGACTGTCTCACCAGCAGTCTGGATTCCAGACTGTCTCACCAGCAGTCTGGATTAGGAAGAGAGCATGCAGAAGCACTATCCCAGAAGTCTATGCAGTTACAACTGCATATACTTGAAGGGGGATCAGCCTGCAATGTCCACAAGCTGGGTAGCACCCAGCTTGCTGCTCTCATGGGAAGGACTTGCTCTCATCATTGCGGGCTAAATGGAAGGACATGCTTAGATGCGTTTTGTGGATATACTTGTTTTATGGACTTTGGATGCATTTATGGGCTGTTACAACTTGAGGTAAGGAGTACAAAGTGTGTGTGTGTGGGTTTTGTGGATGTACTTGTTTTACGGACTTTGAATGCATTTATGGACTGTTACAACTTGAGGTAAGTAGTACAAAGTGTGTGTGTGGCTGTTACAACTTGAGGTAAGGAGTACAAAGTGTGTGTGTGTGTGTGTGTGTGTGTGTGTGTGTGTGTGTGTGTGTGTGTGTGTGTGTGTGTGTGTGTGTGTGTGTGTGTGTGTGTGTGTGTGTGTGTGTGCGTACCTTGGGCCCAGGTGGCAAGAGCCTGAATTCCATACCCACCACCATTTGTAAACATTTTGCTGATTTTTCCCTTATACTTGTTCTGTTCTGTTCCTTATAAAATCTGTAGTTTCTGTAGTTTTGTGTCCTTATAAAGTCAGAAGTACATTGGTGCAGTGGTATCATTGTTTCTTGACAGCTACAGGTTCTCTGGTTTGATTCCTGGCTGGGGTGCCTTCTGTGTGGAGTCTGCATGTCCTCCCTGTGTTTGTGTGGGTTTCCTCTGAGTGCACAAAGACATGTGTCTGGAGTGCTTCTCCCAGGGCCTCTGCTGAAAATTGGCTTTTGTACCAAGTCAGACTTTCCTGGTTAATAAATGTTAAATAAAAATGACAAGCATTTGAATTTCAGACTTCATATTCTTCAGAAAGTACATGGTAACATAAAAGCTTTTATTCTAGCAATTTCCTAAGATGGATATTTGAAATCTGTCCCTATTTTTGGAACTGTATTCCCCCATTATTGGCTTTGTCCAGGTTTTTTGTGCTAAGGTTGAGAGCTATGGTAAGAACTGAATTCACTGAATATGTTTGGCGGCTGTATTCCCTCATTACTGGCTTTGTCCAGGTGTTTTTTGCTAAGAGGTTGAGAGCTATGGTGAGAACTGAATTCACTGAATATGTTTGGGGGATGTATTCCCCAATTATTGGCTTTGTTCAGGTGTTTTGTGCTAAGAGGTTAACAGCTATGGTGGGAACTGAATTCACTAAATGGTAGCCATTTAAATTTCAGTCTTCCTCTCTTTCACAAAACAGCTGATTTGGCATAGTGGTATGTTGCTCTGACTGTTTTGCACAGGGTCTTGGGTTCAAGCCTTGGCAGTGAAATATATGGTGGTAACACAGCATTTTATTCTAGCAACTTTCCAACATTATACAAGCAATGTTTAAAATGTGTCCCTGTTTTTTGGGCTTTTGCCCCCCCCCCCAATAAATTTTGGCTTTTTCCAGATTTCTTGTGCTGCAAAGTTCAGAGATACAGCTGAGTGAGTAGATTTTACAAGGAACTGAGAGCTGCAGGGGGAGCAAAAGTTTAGTGCTGCTTATGCTGTGTCAGCTTGCAGTGCTAATAGCACAACAGGTAGTGTACTTGCTTTTGATGTAGAAGGCTGTGGGTGCTACTTCTACAGTAGATAGATGCATTGCTTATGCTGTACTGTGTTGCAAAGGGGGGGATGCTACACTCCTTTTTGGCAAAGATACCTAGTAACTATGAACCTGTTATCAGTTTGCCATCCATTCCATATTGCAATATTACTAGCTTATCATTTTTAGTATAATATAGGCAATTTGTTCCTGAAGGGCAACAGGCACTTTATTTGTAGATGAAACAATGAACTATAAAGTTGTTTGCTAGCAGCAACCTCTTCATTAGTTACAGATCTATTTAATGTGAAATTATTTAGATGACTTTACTTCTTCAGAGATTGTGCATATGCACTGATATTGGTGGACTGTAGTAGTCTGAGTAGACTTTTATGATGGAAATGTTCTAAATTGGGCAGTTTTGTCATTATTGGTGTATGCATTTTGTTTAATTGCTTAGTGGAAAAATGTTCAAAACAATAAATTTAAAACACTCTCTAAAACTGTACTGTATTGTAGAAGGAATATAATGTAATACAATCAGGAAGGTGTATGAAAGAACATGCATATGTTTAGTGTGCAAGGGGCCTGTGATTTGAAAATAGCCCGAACCCAAAGTTAATCTTTATCTGCCACTGGCAGAATGTATTTTCTTTGAATGTGGGTTTCAATGCTGTTTCAATGAATGTGAGTTGCAAGGGCAGAGAAGTTTTAATACTAAGTCTGTTTTCATTGTGAGACTGCATTGCTTTGTTTAGCCGATATCTATTAGTGTTTGCACTGTAAAATGCAAAATAAAACTTTCAAATGAAGTCCAAATGATCACAGAAGTAAAGCAGTATGCACATTAGTGTTTATGGTAAATGGGGTGAGATAGCCAAGTAATGGTTCATTGGAATGGCTGCAGGGGGGAGGCTCCATTTGACCATGATTTTGTGAGGGGGAAGGGTGGCAAACTCAAAGACAGCCCCCGCTGAACTATACCTCTCAACTGTCCAGATGTTTGCAGAATGAATAGATTTTTGCTTCTTATTTTTGGTTTGCTCCTCATAAAATGTGTGCTTTTAAATCATTTAGGAATTAAGTCACTAAATAATGACAGACACTGAGTTTCAGACTTCATAACCTTCAGGAAAAATGCATGCTAAGGCAAGACCTGTTATGCTATCAATTGTCTCAGTTTATACAAGAGCAATTTTTGGTACTGTCTATATTTCCCCCCAATATATTTGGCCTCGTCCAGATTTCCTGCATTAACAAGTTGAGAGGTACATGCAAATAATTTGCTTTATAGAATTATGCATATCTAAACCTCTCAACTGTCCCTGATTTTGGCTCAAAATGTTGCTCTTTCCCTAATAATCTCTCTGCAAAATGGCAATTTTGGAAGAAAACATGGAGGGTTTACAATTAATAAATATCTGTAATAATCAGAGTTATAGATTACTTTTATTTCAGAAATGCATGTAGATTCTTTTATTTTGTCAGCTGCTCAAGTTAGCAGTGCTAATATTAAGAAAGTGTCCCTTCTTTGACAGGTTCCCAGCTGTATTGTGTGGCTATTTTATATTTTTGCATCACATTTTTGGTCCGTTTTTCATAAAATTGTGTTTTTTTGCAAATCAGTGGCAAATCATTAAAGACTGAAGTTACAAAATAATGACAGACATTTCAGTTTCAGATTTCATACCCTTCAAAAAATTCATACTACTGCAAGACCTACTATTCTATTATTTTTCTAAGTTTATAAGAGCAATATTTAAAAATTGTCCTTATTTTTGGGCCTTTGTCCCACTTCTATATATGGCTTTGTCCAGATTCCTTGTTGTAAGGTTGAGAGGTATGACAAATATGTCAGGGCCATCACAGTAAGCCAGAAACATTTCAAATTGTGACATACTTGTTACATCCCACTCCCCCATGTAGTGGCTCTGGATGTGTCCAAGCAAGGCAAGGAGTAGTTATGCAGTGTAAATGTGCAGAGTATCCCCACATCCAAGGTAGACACAAGTACTACAGTGACTTTTCATCTGTCCCTGATTTTGCAGAATGTACTGGTTTCTGTCATATTTTTATACTGTTGATTTATGATTATTATTAGTCAGAAAGTGCCTGTTGCTCTATGTTTAAGTAGCAATGCTTTAATGACCATCAGGTAAGCTTGTCTGAGATTGTAAGATGCAAGTAAGTTTTAATAAGCATACTGTTAAAGAATTTCCAGCATTGAAAGCCTTTCTGTTGTTGCCATGCATTGAATACTTACATAACTAGATAACATATAAGCCTTGGGTACTGAAATGCATATGACAGTATTTGTAATAAAGGACAGGATTACATTATTTTAAGATGCTCATTACATTTGTTGGAGACTTGCAGTCATCTTTGCAAGCTTTACCTGCAAACTAAACAGAATGGCAATCTATGGTGTGTGGTCCATAACATGTGCAGTAATCCTTTAAGCAATGTATGTTGAGCTTGTTTCTTGTTTGCTTTTCATTTTTTACTTCAATCATGTTTTCCCCATGAAACAATTAGATAGTTGTTGTCAGGCAGCAGGTCTTTTTTGGATTAGAAATATTTTTAAAAGTCAGGGTATCACAGAGATTGTTACTTTCAGCATGTTACTTGGTACTTTAATAAATCTGAATATAAATTATAATTAGAACTGGAGTACAAGGAGAAGTGGTTTGAGTTGAGTGCTGCTTGTTTTTCTTATACTTGATTTTGACTGGCGTTCCAGTATTGTCTTTAAAAAGTAATTTATTTTTTCATGCCTCACAACCTTTGTGTTTCCATCTAGATATTGAGTAAGCTGTCATGCTGCCAATGCATTGAAATATATATTTTTTCTTCTACACTTCATTTTGTCTTGATTGGACTCTTATAATAATGGTTTGGCACACAGGGCAGCATATTTAATTAAAGTTCCAGTTTTTGTGGTTTTGAGCATAGCTCCTCCCCTTTCTAGTTGGCCACATCCATTCCCATTGACCCCACCCATTCAGCTGTCTCCTGCAGCCCCCCTTTAATTTGAAGTCACCAGCCACCACTGCAAGGAACTGACCTTTAGACATGCCAGGAGGGATGGTCATTATTACTAAGTACTGAAGCTGTTTCCTTATATATTACTTTTACAGGAAAAATGTCACTCAAGGTGTCTGAATCTGTACAGAGCACTGCCAAGTACTTGAGGGGAAACTAATACGTAGACCCCAAAAATTTAAGGATGAAATATTTAGGCAGATATTCTGACGTTAGAAAGAAATCAAGCAGTACTTACTGAAAAATAAAGAATTAGCTTGTCAAGAATGATGAAAAGAGGGGAGTCACATGAATGGCTACTGCCTGGCTACTACTAATGCTGGTCTCAGCAGAGCTTCACTCTGTTGGGATACAATATTCATTTGTTTCTTCTCTCACCAGAAGCAAAATGTTAGCACTAATCCCAAGAAGCGAAGCAGGCCACGGCCTGTTTGTAATCCACAGTCTTGTCCCAGATGATGCAAGGGTCTGCAGGCTTGTAGCCTTTTTCTGGTAAATGCCTCAAATAGCAACCAGTCCAATCAGATACGTTAAGCACAGACACTCACTCTCCAACCAGAAAGAGTCAGGAATCAATGCACTCTACTCCTACTCTCACCAGGTTCAGAATATAAGCACACATTCCAAGCTGTCACCTATAAAGCAGTTATTAAGCTTTCTGGTGATCTGCAGTCTCCGGGAAATAATGTAAATGCACTCCTTCTCTCACCAGGAGAAAACAGAAGCACTAATCCCAAGATGACTACTGAGAGGCAGAATGTGGGCTCTCCAATAACTGGTGGTCTTGATATTTTTATGGGTGCGGTATGTTAGAGTTAATTTTCTAGGAGGTCATTGAATATACTGGGATTGGAAGGGGGTCAGATTTGCTCAAAATGATAACCGGTGAAGGTGTATGCCTGAGATACACTTCAAAATGTATCCAGTTGGGGTCATGGTCCTTAGCTGAGGTGTTTTGGCTAATGCTGAAGGTTTTTAAGCTTATGCAGTATAAGCATAAGAAGTGAAGCTTCCCACCCATGCAGCTCTTCAAGTAAAAAGCAAATAAAAAAAACACTTCACTATAAAAAGCCAATCAATACATTGTAAGTGATTGGCTTATTACAGTTAGATTTATGTTCCCCACCCAGCTCTTCCACTGAAGAGCAAAAAAAAAAAAATGGATGTTCTTTCTACTGGCACACCAACCAGGTGGCCAGATGTGCAACTCCACCCCTACCATCCTGCCACAGCCATTCAGGTCCCATTTCTGTGCCATGGCCCCAAACCTCATTCAACATATTTTATATAAAAAAATAATGTCTTCTCTGTAAACTGTAACAAACTGCTTGCTACAAATTTAACAAACAGTTGCTAGTTTTCACCCTGCCTGCACAGAGCACTACAGCAGTCAGATTTTGGTTAAAAAATAAATTTTTATTTATATATTTATTTATTTTTTTTTTACTTTTAAACTGTAGCGAGCAGTTGTTATAGTTTAGACCACTCACAAAGTGCTACAGTGCTCAGATTTGATCACAAATGTAATACTTGCTTTTAAAAGCCAGTGTGGCATTAAAGAAAGATCAGGATTGGTTGATCACACCCCCAACACTTTGAGCCTGGAGTATTTGCCCCCTCTTACCCCACGCTAGCTATGCTGCTGATGAGAGTGACTCCACCTTTTCTTGTCCCAGGTCTGGGCTGAGGGTGTAGTTGTAGTTTGGGAAGTGGTGGCTGAGATTGGGTGGGCTTGTTTTAATCTGTGACTCTGTTATCCCAAGTATATTGGGTTGTTGGAACTAATGAATCCCTGTATTTGTTGTAGCTTGTTTAGGATGCTGGCTGCATTAAGCAGGACTATTTTTAGTTGTTGTTTTTTTGCTAGAGGTTGCGTCACTGAGTGAAGTTGTGGATTGACTTGAAATGTGTAGGGTTTGACTCCATGTAACTTTGGAGTAGAAGAATGTTACTTAGCAAGGTTGTTTTAATGAAGAATTTAATGAAGTGGGTGAATGAATGTTTTGAGGATGTTCTTTGTTTTGTATTGGTTGTAGAAGGTGAATATGTAAGTGCTTTGGATGGTGGTGTTTGAGGTTAGTGTGGGAGGGGCATTTGGTGGGTATATGAGAATGAAGTGGATTGAATTAGTTATGTGGCAGTGGTTCTACTGGGCTTGGATGTGAGCATAGTAGATTGTTGCAGCAGTGTTTTGATCTCTGGTTAACAAAGTCAGTGCATAGAGCAATTGGGGTAAATTGCTGGTGAGCATTGTTGCTATGGAAGGGGTTGTTTGAGCTATAGTTATTAGGTAGATACGGTGAGGAAGGTATTGATTTGAGTTTGATGTTGTTGTTGTGGAATGAGTGAGTAATTTTAAGAGTGAGAGTTTGGTGAGTTTATTTTTGTGTTGAGTCTTTCTGTCCAAGTGTGTAGGAATATTGTACGCAGATGATTGGATTATTTAAGTGGGAGTGGGGGTTAAAATAATAAGCGGCATGTGGCCAGCTGTATAAGTGCCACAATACCACAAAAGCGAAGACAAACCAGGAACAAGAAAATCCAGAAATACGGACAACAACACAGTATCACAGTAAAAGCAGTTTTTTATTTGATCATCAGCACTCTAAATTCTTTAAAAGCAGCATTTAAAATGTAAGCGCTTTCATTCCTAAAGTACACTTATACATGGAAGTTCATCAAACAGTTATAAATCACACATAAAAATATTTAAAAAAGCATTCTAATTAGCATGTCAAATACATCATTAACTACATACCCCCAGGAACAGCCAATAATATGAAAGCCCTAAGGTTTTAAACGTTGCTTTTAAAGAATTTAGAGTGGTGATGATCAAATTAAAAACTGTTTTTACTGCGATACTGCCATGTCATCTGGATTTCTGGATTTTCTTGTTCCAGCTATATAAGTGTACATATCCAGGGAGTAGCTGGGGAATTGGGGGGGGGTAGAGTGGGTCATAACTCTCACCTGCTGGTTCACCTGTGGGAATCAGTCTTAATCTGGATGTGCACTAGTGTTGGCTGGGGAAAACAGCTTGAGTATTGGGTGTAGTGTATAACTAAATATTGTGAGAGAATATACTTGGAAGACTGCTTTTGTCCATGCTTGGCAGTTTGCTTTGCTGTATTTTACTTCTGGGAATCCACTGGCATCAATTCGTGAGCCAGGGACTAGGCTTTGTAAGCAAAGCTAATGCTCAGCACCACCAAATGCCTATTTTATGTTATGAGAGAGTGAAGGGTAGTACATTTCATCATTAAGAGTGTGGGATAATCAATTCTGAATGCTACAACATAACATAGGATGTTTCAGTATATTGCCAAAGCACCCATAGAGCATATTAACTTTTAAATGCACAGAACTTAGTACATATAAGATTGGCATATACAGCTAAGGAGCTATTATGGTGCTCTGGTATCAAAATATTTATAATGCAGCTGACTTTTTTTTTCATCTCCTTGTTTACAGGAAGAAGTTGAGGTTCGGTTCTCCAAATATTTCCCTTTGCTTGTGACTTGAGTCCAAAGCAGATGTTTGTAAATGAGTGAGAGCTTGGCTGCAAGTGTCTAGGAACATCTAAGAAGCCATTACAGTGGCTCTGGTAGCAAAATCTTTACATTGCAACTAATTCTGTTTTCATCTCCTTATTTACAGGCAGGAGTTGAGATAGGATTATTTCCCTCTACCTTGTGGCTTGAGTCAGCAGTGGAATTTTGTAAAATGAGTGAGTGCTTGTCTGAAAGAGTCAAGAAACAGAGTTCTGTGGGTGCTTGGATGGATATTGTAGTGATAAATGGACAGAATTGGGTGAGCATTTACTAATGTGCATACTAATTTTAATTCTTTCCTAACCCTGAATATGCTTATGGGGGACAGATATGTTAATAGGATTTTGTTTTCTTGGACAGCTGTTTCTTACTCATAATGCACTGGGAGGTAGCTTATGAGATTATAATGCCCTTCTCTGTGTTTTCATATCACTGTCCCATTCACATAGAATGGAAGTAATGAGAAATATGTTAAATTTAAG
Organism: Protopterus annectens; assembly: GCF_019279795.1. Lineage (NCBI taxonomy): Eukaryota > Metazoa > Chordata > Ceratodontiformes > Protopteridae > Protopterus > Protopterus annectens. The sequence goes on along the minus strand of NC_056730.1, from coordinate 585,695,926 downwards.
ATCATCTGTAAAAATCTCAGTGTCTTTTTTGCAGTGACTCTTACATAAGTTTCATACATATGTTGAATCATATATGAAAAGTTCTTGAAAAGGATACAAAAATAACAGAGATAACTTAAGTCTATTAAAAATTAATATTTTGTGAGTTTCAGAATTTGTCTTTCTTTCCTCCATACCTCTCAACCTCTTAGTGCAGGAAATCTGGATAAAGACTAAAATAAATGAGGGGCAAAGGTCGAAAAATTGGGCCAGATCTTAAATATTGCTTTTATAAGCTTAGTTGCCAGAATAAAAGGCTATATGTTCACATACATTTTCTGAAGAATATGAAGTCTGAAACTTTGATGTCTGTTATTATTTAATTACTTTAATCCTCAGTGATTTACCAGAAAACTACAAATTTTATGAGTTGTAGACCAAAATTATGAGACAAAAACCTGGATGCTCTTATGAAAATCTGCACAGTTGAGAAATATGCTTTCTTCCCAGAGTGTTATATTTCTTGGCCTACAAAGCTCATCCATGTTAATGTAGTTGCTCTCAGCAGTTATCAGGTTAATCTACCTCAGACTATAAAAGAGATTTAATAGGTTTGTGACTCTAGGATAAGGAAATAATGCAGCCTTATATGACAGCATAAAGTGAAAGAGTTGCAAATTTTGAGTCTGAATAGTTTTATGACCTCAGTGGGCATGAAATAACAAAAAATAGCTAGAAGTACCTTGCTGTGTTTATTTTGCTTTTCTAAATACTTTCAGATCTGATAGGCATTGTGATGAAATACCAAGACAGACAAATTCCTAAGGAAGGCATCACAACACTTCATTTATCTCCAGCATGTTGTGCACTGAGGGAGTTCACTGGGACAGAAATGACACAGAGTAAAAAAAAAACTAAGTCATGCTTTTTAATATGTGGAAGTATGGGATCATCCTGTAGGGAGGGAATGAAAGTTTGCATTTAGGACATAGTTGTCTTTAGCATCAAATACAGACATCACAGAATGACACTATAAGAACTCAGTTTGAAGTTAAACTATCCAAAAGGTAACCTTGTAGAAATGGCCACACAACGTAGAAGTGCTTTTCACCACTTTAATATAAAACAATGTTTAAATTCAGTCTGCATCAGATGAAGTCTATATGAAACAAAAACATATGTATGTTTTGAACTGCTAAGTCAAAAGTTGCAGAAAGCACTCACGAACCACTAATAAAAAGTAAAAAGAGTGCAGACACTGGCGAAAAAGGATGTACTTGTTAAAGATTTAAAAACTTTTTCCTTTATTAAAAAGATCTTCTATTAACACACCAACATGAACGCCTTATGTTGCATACGCGTTTTCGTCAGAAAATACCCAGACTTCATCAGATACAAGCCTCCAACCCATTAATTGTATGGGTATTTTCGGACGGTGAAAAGCACTTCTGCATTGTGTGGCCATTTCTACAAGGTTACTTTTTGGATTTATCAGTGACTGTTGGTGCCTTTGAGCAACTTTATTGTGAAGTTGAACTATACAAGACACAAAAACAGACGTGCAAATTCTCAGCTTAAAGGTGCGAGAAGAATGACATTACCACCCCAGATTACTCATATCCCCAGGAAAAAGCTACCAAGTTAGAAAAGGCAAAACGTGTCAATCAGCTCTTTCAAAATAATGCTTGATAAAGTGTGTAGGAATTTACTGCGGTTAAACAAATAGACCATAATACAGTTTAATAATTTCTATGAACTTATAGATTCAAGACTATCAATCTACCTTTATACTCCGGGTTGCTCTTGCCTTTAATAACCTTGATCAGCTTCTTCTGTGCACCATGTACTCACTTTCTTGAATAAAAAGTATGAAAACTGCACACAGTTACTGAGATGTTGCCTCAATGGCACTTTGCAAAGAGATATGACTACTTCTAAATTTCTGGAGTTTACACCTCTAGCAATAAATCCAAGCTTAACTGACACTTCTTGTCACAGTTCCTAAAAAAGTTTACATATGCCTGGATCCCTTCACAGTACTGCTCATATACTGTCCCACTTGAGCTGATTCATAACTACACTAGCCTTCCTGATCAACCCATCCATAACGCCCGTCTATTTTCTGATAGCCTATTTTAAAGTGATTTGTTAAAGTTTTTTAAGTGCTTTTGTTTTGCATGTGTTGCAATAGCAGTATCACTTAACATAGTGGCAACTGTCGTTTTTCTTTGGTGGCATTATTTATTTATTTCCTAGCTGAAACTGTCAAGACAGGGGTTCTTTTGCTATTCTGAAACTCCATCTCAGCAATGATGTCATGTTAGATTATCAGTGCTAGAGTAGGTGTCTATATTAGTTTGCCAAAATGTTATTCTGGTGAGCACCTATACTTCGAACCCTAATCAGCAAAAATTGCTTCAGCAATTTGCTGAATTTACTAAGGGCAACAAAATAGCTGCCCGAAGCACAACAGACAACTACAGAACTTTGCCCTTTTCTCCACGGTAGTGTGATTTCAGAGTTGGTATATATAGTTAGGTGGGGTGGGGGGCAAAGACCCTTGCATTGGGGGTGTGGGGGTGAAGCCCCCTACTTGAGTGGGTTCAAGTCAACTACAATTTGGTCTGTTGTGCTTTGGGAAACTATTTCACTGCCCTTAGTAAATTCAGTGAATTGCTGATGCAATTTTTGATGATTAGGGGGTCGATGTATAGGTGTTCACCAGAATAACATTTCAGTGAACTCATATAGACCTCTAGAGTAGAGCTGGAAATACTGAAATGGGGCAGTTTTTTTTTCAGACTTGCTCTTGTTTTTACTTGCGCTTCAACTATGACAAGACAAAAGAATGTAAATACATTCACATTCAGTTTTATAATCTAATCAGTATTGCAGAAGGTGTTTTACTATTTTGCATGACATACCTATTCATGGAGTTACAGTTATATTTGTGCAATGGTGAAACAGGTTGCATCTGTGTGCTGTACTACTGACAGCTTCATGCTTCTTACAGTTCATTTTTTTTTTAAATGGTATGAACAGTATGTTTTGTTTCTGTAGAAATAGCTACTCATTTATATAATGTTCTCAGGAATATAAGCTAAGATATGATGTTAATTTTGCTGTGCATACCTCTCAACTGTCCAGAATATTGTAGAATGTCCCTGACTGGGTTTTTTTACACACACACACACACACACACACACACACACACACACACACACACACACACACACACACACACACACCTTTAACACAATACTGTTGTATAGTTCAAGGATGACTCCCATATATATATATATCATAGTCTGTTCACATGATCTGCTTCCAGACTAACTTCATTTCATCCTCTATCACCCTGCAAATAGTTTCAGGAATAAGCCTTTGTCCCTTCATAAATTGCACTATATACCTTGTCCATACTACATTTTCTTCATAAATAAAAATAAATAAATAAAACCATTTTCTTTACATACAGAAAAACTGAAAAAATTAATCAAATTTCACTCCTTTGCCCAAGAGCAAGTGTGTGTGTGTGTGTGTGTGTGTGTGTGTGTGTGTGTGTGTGTGTGTGTGTGTGTGTGTGTGTGTGTGTGTGTGTGTGTGTGTGTGTGTAACAATGTGTCACACAGCATCTCTGAGGATCATTTCAGTGCTCATTCCTAATTTCATATTCGTAGCTAATTTTGAACAGATCCATACTACTCACTAATTTACTCCCTTTCATTCAAAAAAAAAACTCAACCCATATACATACTTTAAGTTCAAAACATTAACAAAAACAACAGCACCTCACTGTGAACCAACAGGGATAACAGGAAGTGCTACCACAAAATTAAATTAATGCAGTCAGCAGTTTTGAATATATATATATATATATATATATATATATATATATATATATATATATATGGGTCTACTGCTTTTAGTCGAATTCCATTAGGTCGAAAATGATTTCAGGCAGCCCACTTCACTTAATCCTCATTTGGCTAAAAGCACATTTGGTCGAATTACATTTGGTTGAAAATGGTATAAAGCCCCTGCCCCAATGCAGTGCGACCCTGAAGTGTGAATATAAAGTTAGGGGGTGTGGGGGGCACAGCCCCCACATAGAGGGGTGTGGGGGCACAGCCCCCCCAAATTTTGCAACACATTTTTACTTATGTTACATGTTTTAATGCATTTTTAATGGATAAACATGTATATAATAGTGCATAAACTGCAATTATGTGGGGGGCTGTGCCCCCCACACCCCCCTAACTTTATATTCTCACTCCAGGGTCGCACTGCAGTGGGGCAGGGGCTTTATACAATTTTCGACCAAATGTAATTCGAACAAATGTGCTTTCAGCCAAATGAGGTTTCAGTGAAGTGGGCTGCCTGAAATCATTTTCAACCAAATGAAATTCGACCAAATATAGTAGATCCATATATATATATATATATATATATATATATATATATATATATATATATATATATATATATTCTATTTAGAAATCAGCAGCAAAATAACTTCATTATATCCAAGCAGAACCTATATTATTCATGGCTTCCCAACTGTATTTTATTGTATTGTACTTTATTTATTTATTTCCCAAATTTATTTTATTTATTTATTTACTGAATGATTGATTGCTTTTGTTTTAGTCTGTCTGGGTGGAAAACCTCTTTTCAGCACAGGTCCAGGAAAAAAAGCATCACAAGCTACAGAAGGAAGGTAACATACATGCAGACATACGTGCATGCATGCATACATACATACAAAGTATGATGAATCGTTTGAGCATACAATAATGAGAAGAAAAAAAATTTTGAACATACAATAGTGAGAAAACAATTGATAAGATACATATGAATAGTCAGTATGCAAGCATATTATAATCATAATATAGAGAAAGCAATTATATGAAAAATCATTAAAAGGTACATCAGAATGTGTGTTCACACTAACAGAGTAAAGTTAAGACCTACATTATTTTATAATAGAACAGTGATAAAGTGAACATTCATAACAATGTACAGTTGAGGAGAGTATGGTACCATTTACATGGCCAAGTAGACATAATAGTACAGGATAAAATGCAAGATTACTGGCCACCTAGTCATATTAGAGCACTACAGTACGGGACCACATCAACATCAATATCAACTTTGCTCAACTTCTGCTGAACTCAAATAAGGGTCATCCTTGTAAGGATTTAGAATTCCAGCATAAGAAGTTAAACCAATAACTGGGACATCGGAACTTTCATTAGAAAAAAACAACATCCAAGTCCTCAGAATTGCTTTCATGTACTAAACTGACAGCTTTAGTGGAATGACTAACATGACATCAAAGGCCAGGGGGTATTCCACAGAAAATTACAAGGGAGCAGAATATCACAGAATGAAAAATAGCAGAAAAAATAGTTAATGATTTTGAATCATGAAATGATTACTGCAAAACCACAGAAGGAGGAATTACAGAAATAAAATAACAATGAAGGTAAGAATAGTAAAAAATCACTTTAACTTTACGTGGTCCCAGGAATGACAGAGCCTATCCCAGTAGGCAATGGGCACAAGGCTTTAGAGCTCATTCTTGGCAGGATACTGATCAATGAATGAATGCTCAAGCGCATTCACTTGAACACACCACATATACAACTTGGACAAATTGGAAGAGCTTTAGTCAACCTACTACACATCTCTGGGAGAAAGAAGGAAATGAAAGCACTTAGAGAAAACCCATGCAGACACATGGAGAACATGCAGACTTGCTTAGAAGTCGGCCCAGACAAGAATCAAACTGGGGCACCTCTTACTGTGACTCAGCAATGCTACTCACTGGACCACTGGGCCATTCCTAACATCACAGGTGAAAAACAAACTACCACCAGTCCTCAAAGTGCCCCATTGGGAACTCACTTTTGCAGTTAAAACATACCTCACTTTCATCTTCACCTGTTTTCACACTCTTGTCAGGCATTATAGTAACCAGTAGCCTCCTGCCACTATAACTGAGTGTGCAAGGGAACCACATTAGCTGCCGCTTTGTTTAATGTAGCCTTCCCAGATTTAACACAAACACTACTTAAGAAACCTGGTATCTCATTCAAGTCTATCACAATTTGAATCAGAATCCTGGGAATAATTTAATTGAGTTCCAGGGCCTTGTCCACTCAGCTTTTTTAACAGCTCACTTATCATGCTTGCCTCTGTACATATCCTCCATTATTTCCAGTTTTATGAAGGGTTAGCCTTATCTTTATTCATGAAGACAGAACATTACAAAAACACTACCTATCCGTTTGACGTTCTGAACAGGATAACATTCAAAAGATACCTACATGTGCCTCTGCTATATCTGGCAATATTTATGAGAATTACTTTGTCTCTGGAATTTTGTTATTATCCTTATTTTATTTTATTTATTATTTTATTTTACATTTGTTGACTGGGCTAGTCTAACTGGATATATGTCCATTTTCAGTAGAGGCCCAGGGAGAAAAGCTCCATGACACACATGATAATAAAGTTGCAGGACAATATAAAATGACTTCAGATGTGTATACAAGTACAAAATTGGATAATACAGAAATAATACAGAGAGGACACAAGTCAATACAATATGAAATGCATTCAATACAGTGTATAATTCAAAATAGCAAGTAAGTACATTACTTAATATAGAAAAAAGGGAGCAGGTGTTGAGATAACCAGCACCCACATTTTCTATGGGTGGTATTGTTGTTATCGGTACATATATAGATACGGTATATAGATACAAATAATATAGATGGCTTTGGCATTGTTAAGTTGTAGTTTAGATATAAGAATTTCTGCACTGGTACTAAGTGGTGGTTTAATGTTGTAAGTGGTTAATTGTAGGCTAGATTTAAAAAGAATTGCCACTCCCCCGCCCTTTTTGGTTTCACGGTCAAGTCTCAGGATATTATATCCTAGTGGGATGATTTCATTGTCTTTTGTTACAGGTTTTAGCAAAGTTTCTGTTAGGCACGGGATGTCAAAGGAGTAGACTTCTAAAAGAGCATGGAGTTGAGTAATTTTGTTGTTAATGCTACGAATATTAAGATGAGCTATAAAAGAGTAAATTAGATGGTTTAGTAATGGGATAATTAGTTGATTGGTTGGGGTTGGGGAGAGAGATTGGAATTGCTGTTGGGCCTGGGTTTGGGTGAATGTCTCCATCTTTTAATGTTTGGAGTTGTCTGAGATAGATTGGATATGGTAATCTGCTATTTAAGAGTAGAAATCTCCTGGGATTGAGATTAATATATCTGATGTGGACTATTCTATGATATTTTGCTGTTAGATAGCTGGGAGTTGTTTTAATGTTAGCATGGTTGAATAGGATGGGTAGAGGAGCGGAGGTGGTTATTTTATTAGGGTGGTGAAAATCTGGACCTAGTGGGTGTACATAGGAGGAGGGTATATAAATGAGAGGAGGAAGCAGTAAGAGTATGAGAAATCTCTGAAACTGAGTAGTGGTATTTAATTTATCCATTAGAATAGATAAGATGTCAGCTGTGTTATTGATGATAAGAAATATAATAGGTGTGGATGAAGGGAGGGGTGTGGTAGGAAAGGTAAGTGGAGTGGAAGTAATTAGGCAATAGAAAAGCTTAATCAGAGTAGTGGGAGGAGGTAGGGGTGTGGCTAGTAAGTATATGAGTAGGACCCCTGGGGGGTGGGTGGGAATTGGGGGTAGGGAGGAGAGCGGAGTGAGCCCGTAGGGTGAATGGAGTGGGTAGAGACAGTTAAGAAGCAGCTGGAGAAGAGACAATCAGCAGTACTGGCTACAGAAGGTAAGTTGGATAAGGCAGTAGTAGATGAGAACAGTGATGAGAGAACCTAGAGACAGTAGTAGTAGACAGTAGGGTGAAGTGTGAGGAACTAAAACGCAGGTCTGGGACTACAGAATATAATTTATTTTTTATTTTTATTTTACATTTGTTGACCGGGATAGTCTGACTGGATGCATGTCCATTTTCAGCGGAGGCCCGGGGAGAAAAGCTCCAAGGGTAAGCAGATACAGCATTACATAATACCAGCATTACATATTACAAACAGACTATTTACAGAGATTACATAAGTAAGCAAATTAAACAAGTTCCACAGGTTACAGTTAATCCTGAGCGCAAGTCAGGATTAAATTACACAGTAAACTGGTTAGCAGATTTTTACACATTCTAGAGAGAGTTAGCCAGGTTTGATACATTGACATAGCCAGTTAAGTGAAAAATGTTGTTTGAGTCTAGTTTTAAATTGACCTAAGGTGGAAAGCAAGGTAATATCAGCTGGAAGAGAGTTCCAGGATCTACTTACAGAGTTTGCAAAGAGAGAATCACCAGCTGTGTTATTAATTTTGCTAGTCTGAATTAGTTTGTTAGAGGATCGACGCGGTCTAGGATTGTTATAGGGTGTGATAATATTTTTAATTGCAGGAGTATTTTCCGGATTATAGAGGATTTTATAGGCCATAATCAGTTGGTTATACTGGATTAGGCTGGGTAGTTCAAGCCACCCAAGCTGGTTTAGATTGATGCAATGATGTGTCCTAAAAGGCAGCCTAGTGGCAAACCTGGCAATGTGGTTGTAGCAAATTGAGAGTTTGTTAAGGACAGTCTTGTTTAAATTCGAGAGTAGAGGGGATGCATACAGAAGGGTTGAAAGAAGGTGAGAGCGAGCTATGGAAATTTTAGCTGGTGGGGTTAGGAAGGCTTTTATTCTGTGAAGTGACCCTAGTTTTTTATTGATGGTTTTGGTAGTTTGGTTAATATGTAGGTCAAATTTTAGATTATTGTCTATGATGACACCTAATAGTTTTGTAGAGGGGTCAGGGGAGATTATTGTGCCATCATTTGATTTTATGGTAAAGGTGAAAGCGGTAGACCTACGTGTTGGTGAAAATAACAGCATTTTAGTTTTTTGGGGGGATTTAGGATCAGACGATGTTCAGAAAGCCAGTTTTCTATCGTATTAAAGGTGGTCTGGGTAGCTGACCATAACTCTACTGGATATGTGGCTGAGCAAATCAGAGTAGAGTCATTAGCATATTGGATACAGCTGACTTTTGGGATGACAGTATAAAGGTCGTTAATGAAGATGGAGAACAGCAAGGGCCCTAGTATAGAGCCTTGTGGTACTCCAAGGGTGTTAGGTAGAAGGTTAGAGAGTTTGTTCTGCCAGAGGACAGCCTGCTGTTGACCATTCAGGTAGGATTGAAACCATTGAAGGGCTCTAGTATCTAGACAGAATGTTTGAAGGGTGTGGATTAAAAGTTGGTGATCAACCATATCAAATGCCTTGGAAAGATCCAAGAAGAGGGCTGAGGATATATAATTATTGTTGCGATTATGGTTTATGGTGCTGGTAAAGGCTAGGAGGGCTGATGTAGTGCTGTGATGAGGACGGAAGCCATGCTGACTGTCTGCTATAAGGTGATTCTGGATTAGGTGGTGCATGAGTTGTCTATGAATACATTTTTCCATAATCTTTGCAAGTGGAGACAGTATAGCTATTGGCCTATATTTGGAGAATTCATTAGAGCTGCCTCCTTTGTGAAGTGGGATTACATAGGATATTTTCCAGATGGTGGGAATTTTAGCTTCTACTATGGTTCGATTGATTAGTATTGAGACGGGGTAAGCAATAGCATCAGCTGATTTTTGTAGGTACTTGGCAGGGAGATGATTAGCAGAAAGTGTAGTGGGTTTTCATTTTTTGATCAAGGTATGGATAAGTGAAGCGGCGACTGGTTGGAAGCTGAACGCGAGTAGGTTTCTAGGAGTGCTACTTTCAGAACCAGGGGAGCTAGGAGGTAGTTGGCTAGCTAGGGCTTGAATTGTCTCAGTAAAGAATCGGTTAAAACTGTCAGAAACATCTTCAGAGGTTTTATCAATAGTAGCAGCAGGGACTGGGGTTGAAGTTTGTCCAGGATGTAGTAGATTATTTAAACCTGCCGAAAACTTCTGAGGGTTATTTTGATTTACTGTCTGTAAATTACAGTAGTATTGTTTTTTGTTTTTTTGGTTTTGTTCCTGGATTGCCTGTATTTAATGTGATCTTGAGGTTCTTTAGAAGAATGCCATAAAGCCCATGCTTTGTTTTTAAAGATAATTTTGAGTTTAGACTCTTTAGAAAGCCATGGCGCAGTTTTTGCCTTGGTTCTCTTTGAACGAACAGGTGCATCCAAATCAAGGATCTCAAGGAATTTGTTGTTAAAGTATGCTACTGCTTCCTCTAAGGGGAGGTGTTTTAGAATAGACCAATTACATGAGTTTAGTTCTTGTTGGAATTTGGCAGGGTCAAAGTTTTTATTGTTTCTAACCTTTCTGAGTAAGAGTTGTTGGGAATGAATGGTTTTGTGCTTAATTACATATGTGAGAAGGTGATCGCTTAGGCCATCAAGGAGGGTACCAGAGGTGTACAGTTGGGGGTGACTATTTATGAGTACCCAGTCAAGTATACTTTCTTTTTTGTAGGGTTTACCTATCCTGGTAGGGGTGGATATAATTTGTGTAAATGCATGCAGGTTAATATGGGTGGTTGGGGATTCTGAGGAACAGGTGCCCCAGTCTATGTTAAAGTGTCCAAGTAGTAGAGTTGTAGTCACTAGGGTAGTGACATGATAGCCAGTGCAGGATATCTTCAAATGTAGATATATTGTTACCAGGGGGAATATACATACAGATGATATGAATGCATTTATTTTTATTAAGTTGCAATTTGGTGGCAAGAATCTCTGCGTTATTAATCTGAGGTGGTTGTATTACATCTATGGTGACATTCAACTCAGATTTATAGAGTACAGCTACCCCACCCCCCCTTCCTCGAAGCACGATCCAGCCTGTGTATGTTGTACCCAGGTGGTAACACTTCATTGTCTTTAGTGTTAGGTTTTAACCAGGTTTCAGATAAACAGAGAATCTCAGGGGAGTGGACATCCAGAAGTGCATGCAATTTATGTACCTTGTTATTAATGCTTATAATGTTGAGATGACAGGCTAGGAGAGAGAGTTAGTTGGCCTATTAATTGTAGGTTTGTAGCTTAGATTGCAAGTAGAGGGGGTATGTGTATCTGAAGTGAGTGGGCCAGGGTTGGGGTGAATATCACCACCAAGTATTAGGTTGAGCCTATACTGGGTGATGAACTTCAGGAATTTGTTTATTAGTTTGTGGTAGTGTTTGGATCTAGAGCTAATGTGCCTGGAGTTGAGATGTTGATAGACTGAACAAGATGTTGGATAGGATCTGGTACTGTAAGTATGGTTGAAGGTGGAAGGATTTACAGCTGGGGTGATAGTATGGCCTTTTGGGACCTGAAATCCTGTGAGAAACTGGTTTTCATACAAGGTAAGGAGGTATGGTGCGAACAAGAGGGGTAGTAAAGAGGAGTATATCATTATCTGTGATTCAGCTAGTGAGTTAAGGAACTTTTTTACCTGGTGATGCAACACCAGAAGATAGAGTGGTGAGGTAAAGGTACTGGAAGGGGGATGGGAGAATGCCAGATGAAAGCTAATAGGTGCTATTAAAATGTAGGTAGACGAATGGAGGTGGGTGGAATTATCCCAGATGACAGCAGATAGGATCTAGAAAGTGGGGGAGTGGCTATAGTATTATAAATTTAGAGGTACTTGGAGTGGGAGGGAATGTGGGTGAGTGGCTATAGTACTATAAATGTAGAGGTACTGGGGGCGGGAGGAAATTGGGGGCAGGGAGGGGAGCGAAGAGTGCCCAAGCGTAGCAAGGGCGAACGTAGCGGGGCTATTGCAGTTTACAAGGTTTCCTAAGGTGTCCTAAAGCTATAAGGTAAGTAATATAGCTCTTAATGTAAGAGTCAATTTACTTTAGTTACAGGGGAAGGAGGCAACCACTCAAGTAGAAAAAAAGAGCCCTATGGCTGACCAATATGGTGACCTGCTTAATTACACAGCACTGTAAGTGAAAGCTTAACAAATGCTTTTTGTGTGTGCAACCTACTCTGTTTAAATGATGAGAGAAACTGATTGCAGTCCTGTAGACACCGTTTTGTAGGGAACTGTAGAGTTCAATCTGTTTAAATGATGAGAGAAACTGATTGCAGTCCTGTAGACACCGCTTGTAGGGAACTGTAGAGTTCAATCTGTTTAAATGATGAGAGAAACTGATTGCAGTCCTGTAGACACCGTTTTGTAGGGAACTGTAGAGTTCAATCTGTTTAAATGATGAGAGAAACTGATTGCAGTCCTGTAGACACTGTTTTGTAGAGATATATAAGGTAATTAGTAAAGGAAACTAGAGGAAAAGCATGAGATGAGACTAGGAACAGGGTACCATCTAGTGAACTGGTCTGTATTGCAGGTAGATAAGCAGGAGAGTTGCTGTATTAAAGACTGGGGAAGAGTGAGAGGGAGTTCCTAGAGGAAGATAGGGGAGTAAATGATAAGGTACTATAGAGATGGGGGGGAAGGCTGCTGGCTGTCCTGGCTCAGAGCGTGCTTAGGCACCTATAACAATGGTACACAGGTAGGGAGTACAACTGGCAGGAGTTAGACAGCAAACATACTTTTCTTTTTTCCTTGAAAGAGGGTGAAGGGAATTTAAGGCTGTGAGGTGAACCCGCTGGTATTTGAAGAGGGTCCTTAGGTTCCTAGAGACTTGAGCTGGAAGCACAAGAAAAGCAGGATAACTTAAGGGAGAAAGAGAGACAAAGTAGTGGAGAGAAACAAATAGCACAGGAAGGCAAGAGTGGTCAATTATCACAAAACAATCGGCATGCAAAGGTAGCAAATGTACATTTTCCACTTTCTTGGTAGCAGCAGTCAAATATATTTACAAAACAAGAGGTCCTTTCCTCTAAGCAGTAGCAGCAATATAAAAGTTAGCAATAAACATTCACTCCTACTAGGGAGCAGCCCTAGTAAACACCTTAAAACTATTACTATAAGTCAGAGCTGTATTAGGGCACTAAGTAGAGGGTCAGTAGGACTGCTGTCGAGATAAAAACATGCACAGTGTCGAAAAATACAGGGAAAACACTGTATATATCTCAGCGTTCAGTCAGTTATTAGAGCACACTTGGACAAACCACCACGAGGATGGCGTAGTTAAAACGCCACTTTGAGGTTTAGGTTTGGGAATTACTATCTGGCCTTTGATTAATATGTTGAACCGCTTTCCGTTTTAATGTCAGGCAGTAAGCATTTAATTAAATACTAGTTGCTGGAGCTCCCTTATTGCCAGTTTCTTTACACTACCCCAACACCACCTTTTCGGTTCACAACTCATGTTCTTGTTTTTGCAGACGACAAAATCTGTTCTAGCAGATATTTTTTCATTTGTATTTTATAATTATCCCTTCTTCAAAGTGAAATCTTTAGATATACCTTTTTATTTATTTATTTATTTTATTTATTTATTTCCAGTTTGATGGCCGGGGAGGTCCACTGGGCTCAAAGAGCCCGTTTTCAGTGGAGGCCTGGGGAGAAAAGCTCCATAATACATAGTAGAAATAGTAAGAGTTAAGCAAATAGTAAATAATATATAGTTAAACATAATTAAAGTAACAGTTAAGCAAATAGTAAATATTATATAGTAAAACATAAGCAAAGTAAAATAGCAACATAGTATAATATACAATGCATATTTACATGTTTATACATTAGAGAACAGTACTACAGAGTCACCATTGTAGTGAGATTTTAAATCATCTGGGAAGGGTATAAAAGTAACATTTGTAAGAAAACAGTAAATAAGGTTTATCCCCTGTAGGGTAAGGTGGAAAGGTACGTTATGTGTATGGATTTATTTATGTATTAGGCAGGATTAGGTAGGTAGAGTGCAATTGCATTTCCATTTATCAGAGAGGTAGGAATGGAGCTGGGTTTTGAAGTGTTCAAAGTTTTCAGAAATTCTTAGAGAAGGAGGTAGAGTTCCATTTTTTGGCTAAGGAAAAAGATAGGACAAGCTGACCTGGGGGACGATTTGGTTTGTGTACAGAAATTATATTTTGGTGGGCAGATCTTCGAGTTCTGTGTGGGGTGTATAGTGATAATATGTTTGTTAGTGCAGGGCACTTAGTAGGTTGAAAAATAAGCTTGTGGGCTGTGGTGAGTTGGAGGTAGTCCAGGTAGTTGGGAAGTTTTAGCCATTGCAGCAGGTGGAGAGGTATGCAGTGGTGGGTAGAGTACTTGGACTTGGTGGCTAAATTTGAGATTTTGTTGTAACAGGTTTCCAGTTTAGAAGAGATAGAGGAAGATAGGTTGGTTAGTAGGGGGGCACCATACATCAGAGATGGTAGTAAGTAGGTAGTGGCGAGGGTCTGTCTTGTGGAAGGGGAGAGAAAGTGGGAGTTTCTGTACAGCATGCCAAGTTTCTGATGTGTTTTCTTAATATTTAGCTGAATATGGATATCAAATTTTAGGTGTTCATAAATAGTGACCCCAAGAAGTTTAGCAAAAGGAACAACTTCTATAGTGGAGTTGGCATGGCTGATAATATTGAAGGAGGTTTTGTCAAGAGGGTGAGATTTAGAGGGAGAGAATAGTAGACTTTTAGATTTGTTGGCATTTAGAGAAAGGTGATTTTGAAGTATCCAGTTCTTAGTAGTAGAAAAAGCAGTTTGGGTTTTTGTTTGGAACTCGGGGAGATTAGAAGCAGAGCAAACTAGAGTTTAGTCATCTGTGTATTGAACTATCTTAGTGCTAAGAATGGCTGCATGGAATTCATTAATAAAGATATTAAAGAGCATTGGGCTGAGTATGGATCCCTGGGGTACTCCATTTGGGGTTGGAAGGAAGGTTGAGGTGCCAGTTTTCCATTTCATGGCCTGAGATCAGTCAGAGAGGTAGCTGCTGAACCAGGTAAGGGTGCTGTGTGAGAGATTAAGATTATAAAGGTGATTTAAGAGGTGGGAATGGGAGACAGTATCAAACACCTTGGAGAGGTCAAGGAGGACTGTGGATACAAGTTCTCCAGAGTCACAGGCATGGGTTACTATGTCTAGGAAAGAGAGAAGAGCAGTTATAGTGCTATGGCCAGGAGGGAATCCATGTTGTGTTGGGGTGAGGAGTTGGTTATTTGTAAGGAAAAGCATGAACTGGAGGTGGATGCATTTCTCGAGTATTTTTAAAATAGGTGAGAGAATGGCTATGGGCCGGAAGTTGGAGATGCTATTATTTTTGCCTCCTTTGTGGAGGGGTAGGATGAAGGCTGCATGCCACAGTTTGGGGACATATGATTCCTGTATGGATCTGTTAATGAGAATGCTAATGGGGATGGCGATGCCGTCTGCAGCAAGTTTTAAAAAGAGTGAGGGGATGCTGTCAGGGGCATTGGAGTACGGCTTAATCTTAGAGAGAAGTTTTTTATATATGAGGTGGAAATGGGTTTAAGATGAAAGATGAGAAAAGAGATAGGGATGGATGGTTTGGGAGGGGGTTTCAGTAGGAGGGAGGAGTTGTTGTTTGGGAAGGTCTTGTGAGTTCTGCTATGAAGTTAGTAAAGAAGGAGTTGAACAGAGTGGCTATTTCTGGGTCAGACTTACTAGTGTCAGGACAAGGATTGTTTTTGGTACCTGGGTTGAGAAGAGAGTTGATGGACTTCCAGAATTGTTTGGGGTTTTTGGAATGATTAGACTGGAGTTTGGTATAGTTTGAATTTTTTATCTTGTATAATATGTTTTTTGGCTAGGTTACGGAGTTGTTTATATTTAAGAAGGGTGTCAGGGTGCATATTGCGATGGTAGAGTTTCCAGGTTTTGTCCCTTTGTTGCATAAGTATTTTGGTGTCTTTAGTAAGCCATTGGGTGGAATTGGTTTTTAATCATTTTGTTCTAGGAGGAGCTTGGGAGTTAAGGGTATCTAAAAATGTTGAGTTGAAGAATTCAACGGCATGGTCTAGAGGAAGAGTTTTTAGATTGTCCCAGTTTATTAGTTTGAGAGAATTGGAGAAAGATGTGGGGTTAAAGTTTGTGAGGTTTTGTGTATGGATATATTGGTGTAAGTGAGGAGTGGAGGGGGTTGCTCTATGGATGAAGGCTGGCAATTGGTCACTAATGGAGTCTGATAAGGTGCCACTGTGGGAGATTTTATTTGGGTGAGAGACTAGGATCCAGTTAAGTATGGAGTCTGGGGGACTGTTTTTATTGGGTCTCATAATGGTATTTGTAAGTAGACTGAAATTAAATAGATTGATTGAGATGGTGGGATTATTGGTATTAATTTTGTTTCAGTCAATGTTTACATCTCCTAGGATCTATGTCTCAAGCTTAATATTGGTTGAGGCCCATAGTAGAATTTCTTCAAGAGTAGATGTATTGTTTCCAGGGGGGATATAGAGGGCTGTAACACAAATGCTTTTATAGTTATTTATTTTGAGTATACCTATGACTAGTTTGGCATTGTTGAATTGAGGAATAGGGTTTTGGTAGGGAGTGATGGAGAGTAGTTTAGAGTAGATTAAGGCTACACCTCCCCCTTTCCTATTTAGGCGGTCATATCAGAGAGCTTGAAATCCAGAGGGAAGGAATATTGGGTTTTAGCCATGTCTCAGAGACAGCTACTATATCAGGTAGGGTATGGTATAGCCAGGTGTGGAAGTGGGCTATTTTGTTTTTTAGACTGTGCAATAATGGTCAGGAGTTTGAGATATTTAGGGTTGGTAATATTGGTAGCGATAGGGGTAATTGGATTGTTGCTGGTAGTAGGTCCTGGGTTGGGGTATATGTCACCTACTAAGCATAGGCAGTTGAAGGTGAATGCGAGCAGGGGGTTGGGTTTACTCCTTGAGTTTTGTGGGAGGTGCAATATTGATTTAGGTATGTAATGTTTTATTGGGGAGGGAAAAAGTTTTAGTTTGATGCAGTGAAGTGGGTTTGGTTGAACTAGAGAGGGGATATGGTGTGAAAGTGAGATCTGGTGGGGTGAGGATGGGTGTCGGTGGTGATGGTGGGAGACAGGAAAGAAGGGGGTACTTTGTAAGAGGATTAAGAGGTAGCATGGTATAGAGGAATTAGAAGATGTATGGTGAGGGAGGGGAAGAAATGGATTTGAGACAGTGGAGGAGACATGGTGTAATTTAGAAATAAGTGAGTAGTTGGAAGGTATGTGTGAAGGAAGTAGATGGATGATAGGGGACTGTGAGAGAGTAACAGGGTGGAGTATAGAAATTAATGTAGGTCCTTATGGGTTGGAATGGGGGAGGGGTGATTAAGTATTGGAGGATGTGAGGGGGAGGGGATAATGAGGAGATGTGACTGGATTGGTTGAGTGGAAGGGGAGGGGACTTGAGGCTAGAATAAGTGTAGGAGTGGTGGTGGTGGGTGGGAATTGGGGGCAGGGCAGGGGAGCAAAGTGAGCCCGCAGGGCGAACGGAGTGGGTAGAGACAAAGGGAGTGGGTAGAGCCAAAGGAGATAAAAGAAGCCATCAAGAAACAATCAGTGAGAAGGGAGCAGTTAGAAGGTAAGGAAGACAACAGGGGTAGGAGATGGGGTCTTATGTATTTAGATAAAAAGAAAAGCAAGAAGTCCACTGGGGTAAGGAACCACACACAGGGTACCCTTATAGAGACAGAGCTGTAGGCTAACTTTGGTTAGGCTTGGACTATGTGATTCACTAGTAATGGGGTGCAAGAAATATTAACTTTGGTTAGGGGCTAGCAAGGTAGTATGCTGCCACCTAGTGGCTGCACTAAAAGCAAACTACAGGATAAGGACAGGCAGACTTGGGAATGGGATAGGAGAAGTAAGGAGATTATATGGCTGTATTAGGCTGCTAGCGAGCATACAAGTATAACAGTAATACGACAAAGCATTACAGGGACATTAGACCATAATACAGGATTACATACGCTTAGAAAATTCCTAGCTAGTGGGTAGGCTGAAGTGGGTAGGAAGCAGTGTAGGATCTCCTTTAGGTGGTTCAATTCAGAGGCTGGACTACTGGAGTTTAGTAGAATAGAGGGAGACACCAGAGGTAACACAGCTGTATTTGAGACTAAGAAAATTCCTAGGTAGTGGGTAGGCTGAAGTGGGCAGGAAGTACTGTAGGATCTCCTTTAGGTGGTTCAATTCAGAGGCTGGACTCCTGGAGTTTAGTAGAATAGAGGGAGACACCAGGGGTAACATGGCTGTATTTGAGACTTAGAAAATTCCTAGGAAGTGGGTAGGCTGAAGTGGGTAGGAGGCACTGTAGGATCTCCTTGGCATTTTAAAGCTGTAATTGATGTAAATGACTTGCTTGTGCATACATTCTCTCATATCTATATCATCACTGTTGCTATCAGTTTAACTGTTTGTGGCCACTGGACACTTGACAAAGAGACTTGATGCTGTATTTCAACTAAACCTGACCCTAGCTTATCTTTACAAATTCTGAGTTTGAATTTTCATGTACATAAAATAATGTAAAATGTTTATTTCCATTCAAAATTCTTAATGATGTCGTCAGACTCTTCAGTTTCAGGGATGCAGTCATCTCTGTTACATAAGTGGCCATGTTCTTTGCCACTTTCATATATGCTACCCTTTAAAGACTACTGCGCTGTCATGAAGTGCCTAACTTTCAGATAAAGGGATGAAAGAAATGCAAAGTGACTAGACATATGGGGCTGCAGTAGCCATTTCAGGAAAGCAGTGAGATGTGGGGGCAAAGGCATTATATTTAGCACCACAATTCTACAATCAGAAAAGACTGGCTTACTTGCATGCTCACTATTCATTGTGGGAATAGGGAACTGAGGTACTGCTTCTTCTATGCAGTCCTCTGATGAGATGTGGGAATAAGGAACTGAAGTAGTAGTAGAAAAACTAAACACAATCCCACCAGGCATCCCCAACGCTGAAATACTCATTTCACATCTACACATTAACTCACACAAAGCCATGATTATCATAGCCAATTACCTGCACCCAGGAAAGAACCTTCCCAACATTGAACATCTCCACTCCTGGTCCACCACCACTTTCAGTCAAGAAACCATCATCCTAGGTGATTTTAATCTTTACTGGCTTTCCTGCTCTTCCAACTGCCCTACTTACTTTATCAATCTATACAACTATACCCAATTATTAACTGTCCCACTCATATCAACAAGCACTCTTAAAAAGAATCTCTACTTGACTCGATCTTGACCAACAAACCTAACCTGAACGATCAAGCAGGCTCCCTTCCGATCAGCCTTAGTGATCACTCCCCACCTACCTAATAAGAAAATGAATTCAAACCCAGTCTATTTTTCCCTTCATAGACACCCACTGTAAGAAAAATGTTTCCCCTGTTACTTTCAACCTACCACTACAGCAATGCGATTGGTCATCACTAAGAAGCATCAACCTGGATATTGCAGTTGAATTCTTTAACAACAAATTGCTTGACCTACTAAACAGTCTGGCCCCCATAAGAAAAATATGTATCAAATCCAAACAACTACTTTGGCTTTCCCATGACACTAAACTTCTTATCAAACAAAGAGATAGAGCTAAGGCTATAAACTAATCCACCAAAAACAAAAATGATCTCACCTCATATCAGCAGCTAAGGAACCAAACAAAGAAATGTATAAAAAAATGACAAAAACTACTACTTCCAAACCTCTCAAGTAATTTACCTTCACAGCCCTCACATATTCTGTCAATCTATTAATCACCTCCTTAACCCAGGTAAAATCTCCACCCCCCACCCCTTCCACATCCAATACCTCCGAATCATTAGCATCCCAATTCAACTTCCACTTTATTAACTCAATCTCTTCCCTCCTAGATAACTACCAAAACCTACCTCTCTCAGTCCTCCCTTCTACCTCTAGGACCACTAACTCTTTCTCCTTCAAACCTGTCCAAACCTCCTACATAAAAAGCTCCTCAGCAAACTTAAACCATGCAGCCTAGCTGCAGACCAACTCCCCAACAAAGTCTTAAATATTGATGCTCCATCTATCGTCTGTCCTATATTTATCCTTATCAGTCGCTCTATCTCCAAACAATATGTACCTTACCTCTGGAAAATCATGCATATCATCATCCTCCACAAGGGTGGTCCCCCCAGAGAAATCACAAAGTATCATCCCATTGCCATCCTCCCACCCATAGCTAAAATCCTAGAGAAATTTATTCACCAACAACTCCAAAATCACCTAATCAATAACAACCTACAATCCCACTCCCAGCATGGCTTTAGGTCAAAGCATAGCACAAACACAGCTTTAATATCATTCACTGACACTGTTCATTACCTCATGAACAGTGGTCTCCTAGTCTCAGCCATCTTCCTTGACATGTCAAAGGCATTTGACACTGACTCCCACCAACATCTCTTAAACAAACTGGCCACTTATCATCTCAGTTCATCTACACTTACTTGGTTTCAGGGCTACCTATCTCTCCTCTGCTACCAGTGTCCACTGGTGTACCCCAAGAGTCCATACTCAGCCCCCTCCTTTTTATCCTATTTACTAATATTATAAACTCAGCAACCCAACTCGCTAGAATCATACAATATGCAGATGATACATCCCTTATCTGCTCTGCCCCAACACTTTAAGAACTTCAAGATAAGACTCAAAAATCACTTCAGGAAATAGAAACCGACCTATCCAATCACCAGCTCATTCTAAACCTTAATAAGACCAAACTAATGATTTTCACCAACAACCAATCCAGTAACCACTCTCCATCCCTCATTATTCATTCCACCAATGGAACCATAATTGAACCCACAAACCATACCAAACTACTAGGTGTAACTATAGATGACAGGCTGAAATTTGATATTCACATTTCCCTGGCAATCAAAAAAGTCCATGCCAAACTTGGATCTCCCTACCGTGCAAAACCTTTCCTGACAAACCAAGTCAGACTAGCCACTGCTAGATCCCAACTTCTATCTACCCTACTCTACTGCTCACACATATTTACAAACCTGCACAAAACCGACCTAAACAACCTATCATCCTGCTATAATAAAATTGCAAACTTTTCCAGCAATCACCCCATAAATCTCATCACTGCTCTGCTCTCCAACAACTGAATTGGCTTGAGCTTCCCAGCCTGTTAACACTAAACCATTTTACCTTTACATACCAGATCATTCACAACCCCAACCTATGCCCTTCACTATCCTCCCTAGTTCAACCTCAAGTCAATACAAGGTCCCTCTTCAGATAGACTGTTGCTAAAAATAACCCAGTTGCACAACTAACATAGCGACTGCCTTTATTCCAATAAAATAGCTAAGGCCTGGAATGCTCTCCCCCAACACATTCAAAACACTCCCAACTACACTTCCTTTAAAACAAAAGCTAGAGAACATCTCAAATCCAGTTGGATCTGTTCTTGCTGTTCTCCCGGATAATCAATCCTCCATCCCTAATTATTTTTCTCTATTCTCCTCTCAAAAGAACTTTAACTCTGGCTCTAGCCCATTTTAGAATTTGCAGCTGCATTCTAAACAATGTATATTTTAAATGTGCTATAACTGCTGCCACCATAAATGTCACTCAGTTTCACTCATTTATATTCTTTATCTGCAATGTATTATTATATGTATGTAATTTTGTTTTTATGTTTTTATGATTTTGTACTATTATTGGACAATGCTGTTGTGTGTGGAGCTTTTCTCCCCGGGTCTCTGCTGAAAATGGGTTTCAAGGCCCAGTTGAATACTACCCGGTTAACAAATGTAAAATAAATAAATAAAATAAGTACTGCTTCCTCTGCTCAGGCCTCTGATGAGATGTGAGCATAGAGAACCGGGGTACTGCTTCCTCTGCATAGGCCTCTGGTGAGATATAGGAATAAGGAACTGAGGTAGTTTCCTATGTGCATGCCTCTGACAAGATGTTAGAATAAAAAACTGAGGTAATGCTTCCTCTGTGCAGGCATCTGATGAGATGTGGGAATAGGGAACTGAGGTAATGCTTCCTCTGAGCAGGCCTCTGATGAGATGTGGGAATAGGGAACTGAGGTAATACTTCCTGTATGTAGGCCTCTGATGATTTGTGAGAATAGGGGACTGAGGTACTGCTTCCTCTGTGCAGGCCCCTGATGAGACACCATCTGAAGCAATGTACCCACTTCTAAACATCTTACTTCTGTAAAAACAGCAACAGGCTATGCCTATACAGAGAATGGAAACCAAAATCATCCATGCCCACACCAGTAGAAAGCCTGTGAGGAAGATTAAGTAGACTTAAACTGTTATTCACTACAACTGGGTGACAGAACAGAAAAGAGTAGGGAGAGGTCCATGATTTTGAGATAGAGTACTTTATTTTAGGACAAAGGAACACAGACAGTAACAGGCACAAGTAGATGCTGAAGGCAGATCATTCTTACCTGTGGAATGGCTATCATATGTAGTAATGGAATGGAATAAGTTACACTCAAATGAGTTTAAACATGACTGAAAATAACAAACAGACAGACATGTAGCTCCTAACAGCTTCTTGGAAGTAAAAAACTGACAAGGAAATGGAAATCATTTGTTAAGAGTAAAGCACTATAAAATAAGTTTAGTAAGTGCTGTCTAGAAAGATCGTCTGTATTTTTTTATATATATTCCTTTCCTATTGCTCTGCACCAGAATATTTGAGTAGAAAGAAATAGTAATTTTATATCATGAAAAGTTGTCAAAGAGTCAAATTTAAGTTTTTTATAGAGGAAAACTTGAAAATAATGAAGATTATTTCAAAGTGCTGTAGCCACTAGAAGTCTGAAGAGAAAAAAAGCACATTTTCCAGGATACCATTATCTAATTTACTAAACAATAAAACCATTATCTATATGCAGATGTATGCATTTAAGATCTAAGATCAGAGACCTTAAAAAAGGTTATTCTAATAATTTAAGACAATGTCAAAATTCTGTACCAGAACAGTAGATGTCTGCAGTGTAACTGAACTGTAACTAAACATCCATCTCTCCTTTTTTCCACATCAACAGTTCTTCACTTTTATGAGAAAAGTGATAGATAGCATCACTCATTTTCAAAAACTGCCTTGATTATAGTCTACCTGTTATCATGCAATAAGTATGCCTCACTCCTGGGGATAAAAGAGTATGCTAATTATGACTTTATAACAATCACTGCCTGGATAACTTGAATGAGACTTGAGAATGTAACCTCTGTGTAGAGTACTTTGTAAAGGAATTTTCTCTGCACTGCAGGTGAACAAAATGTGGCATTTTTTTCTTCTACGTTTGCACATACCCCTTAAACAGTGGCAGTCATGAAAAATATTTGTTTTCTTTTTCACAGCTGCAAACTTACAGTACTTAAACTTAGGTACAGTGGTACAAGAATCATGTCATGGATGTATGAAATTAATTACATTACTGAAGAGGCACTGAAGGGCAAAAGTACATGGAAATTAGTTGCTCTATATTCAATCTAACATATTAATTTCTTTAGATAGATTTATTTATTTAACATTTATTTACCAGGGAAGTCCAACTGAGGTAGTTGCCCATTTTCAGCAGAGGTCCGGGAGAAAGGCTCCACATACATATAAGTACACAGTATAATAGCACAAAATTATAGAGATCTGAAAAAAGCATACTATAAAACAGAATACTATACAATAATGTTTTTTCAATAACATACAATTATATTTCTCAAAATAATTTATATCTTAACATGCTTAGTGACTTAAAAAATGTTGTGTTCATCTAATAAACTATTAGTTCAAATTATCATTATTTTTTGCATTCCTCTGGTAACAATACATGCATTAGTTAATTTGCTCCACTCTTCCATTGATTCTGCATAAAAGAAAATGTAGAACTGAAGTCTGTGAACTAGTTTCTGTTTCCTATGTTGTATATAAGTACAAAAAGACATTAAAACAATTTAGTTTTCTTTGGCAGTGTGACCTACTAGCCTTTTAGTATTGTGATGAAATGAAGTTCCTGCTAAACTGATCCAGTCTGTTAACACTAAAGGTAAGGTTTTTAAACTCTAATCAGGTTGATTTCAGTCAGGGAAAAGACACTTTATCACTCATTCATAAATAGTTACAAGTAGAACAGAAGGCAAATTTGTTTTGAAACTGGGTTTTTAAGACATTCAATACTTCACACAGGTGTGAAGGTAAGCTAACCCATAAGACAGCTTTACATTCTTTGCATACCTCTTCTGTCTTTTAAAATAAAACCCACCTTAGACTTGACAGCTCTTAAAAGGGTGCCTTCTCTCTAGTGCAAAGATTTTTTTTTTTTACAGCTTTGCATTTTGGGCACAAGGACACATGAGATATAGAGAAAAAATCTAGGAGCATTTGAGAGGAATGGAAATTATTCATTTAGTCTATACTTTTTCACATGCATTGAATCAGTTAACTTCAATAACAAAATTGTAATCTAGCTCTCATTTTTCCACTGGCACTTTTAATACTTTAGTACTGCAGTTTGTATGGTCAGTATGACGGGTTCATATCACATTATCGAAAGCCAATAACGTCGAATGCCACAATGTTGAACCCTATGCAGCGAACGCTAAAAATAGCGAAGCTGCAGAACATCTAATTCTTTCCTAGAGAAAAAATTTGGTTGTCCGTTTCTGTGGCTTCGCTATATTTAGCACTATGGTGGAAAGTTATGGGGGTTCAGGTAAGTGTGTGATTGTGTGGACATTAGGTTTAGGGCACGGGTTACATGAGTTAGGGTTAGGGCGCTGGTGAGGTGAGTGTGCGATAGTGACAGAGTTTAGGGTTAGGGGCGGGTTAAGTGAGTTAGGGCTAGGGCACGGGTAAGGTGAGTGTGCGATAGTGACGGACCTTAGGGTTAGGGTTGGGTTAAGGTAAGTGAATAGATAGTAGTGTTTGTATAGTTTAGTGTAGGGTTAGATGTATGATTTTAAGTGTAAGTGTGTGGATTGCTGTTTTTTTTTTGTGTGCCTGTGTTGTGTGAATGTGACGTCCCGCTCACCAGGCTGGACAAGGAGAGGGTCACGGTGAGCAGCCTGTCGGGTGCTAGGATCCGCCACATAACACAAGCACTCAGGTCACTCCAAGGCAAGTACAAATATGACTCAGTCATTGTCCATGCTGGTGTGAATGACCTGAGACGTACCTCCCTGGACTACATGAAAAGAGACATAAAGGAGCTTTCTGAGCATGTAGCCCAGGCCGGTATGACCCTGACCTTGAGTAGCATCTTACCCTCACCAAGAATGATGCCACAATATGAAGACAAGATGATCAATTTCAACAGTTGGCTTAAGTACTGGTGTCATTCAAAGGGGATCCAATGCCTGTCAGCTTGGGATGATATGCTCGACAAGCCACGATGCTTCGCTAGGTACGGCTTGCACCTGTCACCCCTGGGCTTTTGGATATTGGCAAAGGCTCTTGCTACCCCCATAGTGCCTTTTTTAGGCAAGGCTCAAAAGACAAACCCACCTCCATAGGTATCACAAGGGATAAGAAACTAAGAGTAATGCTACTCAACGCCAGAAGTCTAAACCTCAAGATGCACGCACTCAAAACTCTCCTTAGCATGGAGAACATTGATATCTCTGCAGTAACAGAAACCTGGTTCAAGGCTCCCGAGAGCATCCCAGCACTACCAGGTTATACCTCATACCATGCTTTTCGGCTCCAAAACTTGGACCGAACCACAAAAGGAGGGGGAGTATCGATATTCATCAAAGATACCCACACCTCCAGGTTGGTGGCAAAGCACGAAGCATCAGAGACTATCCATGTGCAACTAACAGTGGGTAAAACTGCCTTCCAGTTTATAGCCTGCTACAGACCACCCTCCCAAACCCAGGAACCCCACTCGGCCTTTCTGAGAACACTGGAAAATATGAAGGTCTCTCCAAACACCATTATATTAGGCGACTTCATCTACCCAAACATAGACTGGGAGCATTACTCTAGCTCCAACACCCTAGCCCAAAGGTTCCTAGAATTTATAAACTCAAATGCTATGGAACAACTTGTTACCACTCCCACAAGAGGGGAAAACATACTGGACCTGATCATCACCAACATGGGGACTCTATGCTCCAGACCAGAAGTGTATCCCTCACTGGTAAGATCAGACCATAAACTAATCTCACTGGATATTCACATCCCAACCCCACCCCCTGCCCAGAAAACCACAGTGAAAAACTTCTCTAAAGCAAATTTCAAACTCCTCAAAACCGAGGTGGAATCCTTCAAAGCCCCTGGGCCTGTAGAAAATACGGCCCAGACTGCAGAATCCTTTATAAACGCATTCTATGAACACCTTCAGGAATGCAAGGATCATGCGATCCCAAATAAAACCAAGACCCAATCCTCCAAAGGCAGACGTCCTGTCTGGTGGACCCCAGCCATAAACAAACTATACAATAGAAGGAGGAAGCTACTAAATGATAGAGCAAAATCCCAAAAAGGGAAGGCATCACTGATCAGTATTAGCAAAAAACTACGGGTACTCATAAAATTGTCTAAGGCCAGCTTCGAGAGAAACATTGCACAGGACACTAAGGATAATCACAAGGCTTTCTTTAGTTATGTTAGAAACCTGGGTGGTAATTCCCAGATATGCTCAGAATTAGTCCAAAATGACAAAAAATACACTGAACCCACAGACATTGCCAACATCCTAGCTGACAGGTTCAGCGCAAACTTCTCCCCCCCCTCCCCACCAAAAGGGCAAATATCTATCCCAGCAGAGTGCTGCCCCCCTGACATCTCAGATGCTCAGGTAAGAGCCGCCCTCTCCAAAGCAAAAAACACAGCATCAATGGGACCAGACGGTGTCCCGGGCTGCGTCCTACATGAACTCCAAGAAGAGCTAAACCCAAACATAAAACTACTGTTCAATCTCAGCCTTACTACAGGATATGTGCCCAAAGAGTGGCGTACAGCAACAGTGGTCCCTCTCCATAAAGGTGGTGCCTCAACGGATCCTGGAAACTATCGCCCCATAAGCCTGACTAGCTTGGTCTGCAAAGCTATGGAAAGGATCATCATGGACCTCATAAATAAAGATATTGGGGACCTACAGCCACTGGATCCTACCCAGTTCGGCTTTGTTAAGGGCAGATCCTGCCTCTTAAACCTGGTTGATTTCTTTGAAACAGTCACCAAGGCCATTGATGAGGGAAGGTGGTCCACACAGCCTACCTGGACCTCGCAAAAGCCTTCGATACAATACCCCACTCGGGCATTATAGATAAGCTCACCAGCTTAAATATAAACCCCTATGTCACTAGATGGATTGCAAACTGGCTCAAGGACAGAACCCACATGGTTAGAATTGCTGGAGCCATGTCAGACTCCAAACCAGTTACAAGTGGTGTCAGTCCTGGGACCTCTCTTGTTCAGTATATATTTCTCGGAGGTACAGGCCAACATGGAAGGACTGTGGCTGACCAAGTTCGCAGATGACTGCAAACTGGGCACCATAATCGACTCTCCAGCCAACACAAGCATCCTCCAAAAGGGCCTCATAGAAACAGTCAACTGGTGCCAGAGCCATGACCTCAAGCTAAATGCCAAAAAGTGTATAGTCATCCCCTTTGGCAAAAACAAAGTGCCCACAAATTACCACATAGGTGGTAATCCATTAAGTACAGAAGAAGTAATTAGGGACCTGGGGACCCAAGCTGATAGCAATCTCTCATTTGACAACCACGTGGCCAAAGTGGTTAGAAAAACATTTTATATAGCCCACCTATTCATGGAGGGATTCACATCTAGATCAGGGGAGGTCATCGTGCCTCTTTACTCATCCCTCATCAGGCCCATAATTGAGTACAATGCCCCTTTTGGGATGTACCTTACCAGACACCTGCAGCAACTGGAAAGACCCCAAAAGTACCTCACCAAGAGGATCAAAGGGCTCAAACAGATGCCATATGCTGCCCGGTTAAAGAAACTCCAGCTCTACTCAGTGGCATACCGCCTGTTCAGAGGCGATCTGTGCCTGACATATAAAGCCATGTCCAACCCGGAATTAATGGACATGCTGCACCTCAGAAAATCCAAATCCCATCGAGCTATGCGCTTGAGAGACTTGAACCTCAGCACTGAAATAAATAGGACATGCTGGAGGGACAGATTCATAACCCAGAGGCTCCCTTCACTCTGGAATAAAATCCCAGTCCAGGTTAGGCAGAGTCCCTCATTGACTCTCTTCAAGAGGAATCTTGATGAGTGGATGGGAGATCATAGGTTTACCCCGGGTATCACTTCTGTGTCACTGTTAGACAGAGGCACAGTATACTAACCTCGAAAAAGGGCATAGCAAAATAAATTTAAAATGGGTGGCGAAAGCCAAACACATTCTGGCTAGGCTTATAAATGCCCTAGGGCAGATAGCCTAGTATGAACCTATGAACCTATGAATAGCGATTTTTTTTTCCCTGGGAAAAAAATTTGCTGTTCTGAATGTTCGATATTGTGTGCTTTAGATTATTTAGGTTCGATTAAATGGTGTTCGGTGTTTTCGGCTTTCGATGACGTGATATAAATGCAGTATGACATGTACTATTCCTAAATTTCAAAATAAGGTTGAAAAAGTGCATTTTCCTTTCCTCATTCACTGATTTTTATGCACACTGTCAAATGACATTGTTCCCCATCAGTTAGATCTAGGGGCAGTAACTGGATGTAGGTCAAAATATAGGGGTCTACTTTGTTTTAATACTTGATGGTTACAGACCAAGGAATCTGACATTAACATTAAAGTATCTTTCACAGTAATCCAAACAAGATAACCAAAATAAAGTAGGAAGTCTTTCTGAGAAACAACTGTGTAGGAGATGATGTTAAATAAAACTTAATTTGAAAAACACCAAATGAGAAAATATATGTATGTTATGATACTAAATAATACGACGAGTTTCAAGTATAACAGCTAAGGCTAGTGCACTGGCAAATAACATTCTAAGCAAGATGAGTCATTTAGTGCAATTTTGAAGATAAAGATGATGAATCCACTATACAGTGCTTGAATTAAAACAAAATGGACTGCGGTCATGCAAACATAACAGTTCAAAATCGGCATGTGTAAAACAATTTACTATTTGAAGCATAAAAGCAAATGTTTCTGACCACCACTGAAATAGTACTAGAAACAGAGTAGTAATAATAAACGATAACAGTTTTAACTCAAAACACAGAGCCATCTTCAGCCTATGAACACCCTCTGTCTTGCTGTACTGTCATTAAATTGTTTTGTAGGACTGCTCCCCCATATCCATGTGATAATTACTACACCTCAAGATTAAGAAAATACTGCAAGATAATATAACTTCAAATTTACCATAGTATATACTGCCCCTTTTCCTTCATTTAGTGTCACCATCCATGTAGGTATATTATAGACTCCCAAAACTTTTCACATTTCACACCCTGATATAATAATAGACATCCAGCTAATTCACATACCATGCATGATATTCATTTGAGTTTCAGACTTCAAATCCTTCAGCAAGTGCATGCTAACACAAATCCTGTTATTCTCACTTCAAGTTTATAAGAGCATTATTTAAAATGTGTCCCTATTTTGGGGCCTTTATCCACCATTATGTCAGGCTTTGTCCATATTTCTTGTGTTAAAAGGTTGAGAGGTATGCTCCTGACACAAATACTAATAGCCACACAATGGTGCTGCTGACACACTCAGTAATCCTTGGTTATAACAACACAACTGCACGCACAATGAATTCCATATGGTTACAATTGTATCAAAACATGTGAAACATTGTTGTGTATATTACAGCATAATGACGTGTATGAGACAAGACCTATGTGACTATGTAATCAATATGAATTGATATCGATGTCAGTCACAGAGCATTTAATGATAGTATGCCGACACTTGCACACCTGTGCCATACTGCAATTGTCACTGTTATGGTGGGATGTGAACTGTGTAGAAGGTTGATCTGCACCACTGCAACAACATATGTTCTAATATACCAACAATATACATACAAGTGTATCATACTATATCACTCACATCACTCAACAAGTACCATTATGACTCTGTCATAGTTCATGTTGTGGTGAATTACTTGAGATGCACCTCTATGGACTATATGAAGAGATGGGTCCCTATCAGTTGATCGAGTTTTCAGAAACTCAAACTCCATATTGTCTTCAACAATTGGCTTAGCTTCTCGTGTCAATCCAGGTATCTCTCAGCCTGGGATGATATGGTAGACAGGCCACACTGCTTTTCCAGAGATGGTCTGCACCTTGTCCTCTAGGCTGTCAGATACTGGCAAAGGTGCTTGCCACCCCCATAGTGTCTTTTTAGGCAATGTCAAAGCAACAACGTTATTATGTAACAAAATCCACTGGAGGCTAACTCAAGTTTCTGCTGCTTAATACTAGGAGACTAAACATGAAGCTGCATTGAAAGAAATTGCCTATCTGTTAACTGACAGATTTGTTTCAAACTTCACCTCTCTGGCCCCACCAGCCATAATGCAAAGCATGCCTGATACCAATCCTCTGCCTAGTATCTCTAGGCATCAGGTCATATCTGCACTGGACAATAAACTTAAGTAATACATGCTATTGTGCATTTTCCATAGCTCATCGCCGAGCAACTGGTTTGTGCAATCGATGGCAAAGTGTTTGCTCATACAATATGTGCATTTATACTGCTTTATTCATTTGCATGGAGTTAAGAGACCTGCAAATGTGAGCCTCTGCTACACTGGTAAATTTCTGGATAGTACTGAGTGTGAGAAACACATCTACTGCCTAAGTGACTCTATAGCAGCAGGTGGAAATGCATTAACATATTTCATTTTGAGACCAGATGATACAGGGTTCAAATCCAGGTGTATCTAATAGTTTTAAATATGTATTTATAATGCAATAACATAATTCATTATTCCACATTCACTGTGCGTTACCCTAGTGCAGTGGGTTTAAGCAGCATTCTGCTGAGATAACCACACCATGAAAGAGCCATTGACCGCCTCTCAGCAGTGGTGCGTGATGCCAAACTCATGCAAAAAAAGGGGACAAAAAGTGAAGGGCTTCCTTGCTTTTCTTTAGCTTATGTGTATGGTGTGTGTTTCAATTTTTGACCAGATTAAAGGTGTTAAAATGGGGTAGATAGGAGAGTGGTGAAATTGGGGCAAGTAGGGGAAGAACAAAGGGAAGGCAATAAAGGAATGTGCAAGAGGGAGGGAGGAAAGAACCATAGCTATCCACTTCTTCAACAGCGTAAAATGAAAATATGTACAGAATATTAGCTGAATTTGGACTGTCACGTCAACAAAGGGGGGACAACAACAAAATCATTTTGTATAGTTAATTGGACCAAATCAAATGCCAGAAAGACACATGTGCAAACTGGAGAGCTATGTATGGGAAAATAGTTTTTTTGTGGGACAGATGCACATTTCTTTTACTTCAGTAAGAGGGGAATATTAGTTAACGGACACAGGAATTTCTGTCTCAGGTAAGCAGAGTAGGTGAGGAAGCAGATGCAAACAAACAGGACAAACAAGACAAGACAAAGGGATGATGAGGGGCATGACAGGTTGGGGAATACCATGATTGGGGTTAGGGAGGAGACAAGAGATGTCCATGCCCATCAATCATAGAGACAGTAAGAATCCAGTCCTCACCCACAGGACTGTCATCACTGTCACCTTACTTTGCTGGGTGTTGGAGTGCTTGACTTCTTCTCCTGTGCACCATAAAACAGAACATCCTCTCCATCTGGCGTAGGTGTGTACCAATTGTGCTGTGCATGACACTATGCACCAAGCCTGTCTACCTGATGTGGAGGGCCCAGGTAGTGCAACAGCAGAAGAGACAGTACTGCCAGGTCAGGTCGTAGATATGCTGGGTGTTGGTGCAGTTGTTGGAGTAGGGGACATCTTAAACATGGGGGTTGGCCTACCTCCCTGTGCTGTAAAGCATTTTGTGATTTGTCAGAGATGGTTGATATGAAAATGTTTTGATGACACACAGATAAATTTAAAAAGAGAGATAATGGCTGGGGGGAAGAAAAAAGACATATAATTAGTATCATCATACATGACATACAACGCATTATCACAATAATAAAGTATTTTATCTTTCCTTTTGCATTTAAGTATACTTCTTAATAACTACAAACTATACGTAAGGATTGCTCAAAGTAATCCTTGCAATGTGCATATATTTTATATATGCTTGGTCCAATTATAGAGATTAAGTTAGCAGCAGGGCATCTATGACATTTTTACTGAAATTAAATTATGTATCCGCAGTGGTGGTGCTGCGGTAGCATTGTCGCCTCACAGTCAGATGCTGTCCGGTTCGATTCTCAGCTAGAGCGTCTTCTGCATGGAGTCATGCATGAATGGGCATACCTTCGTTGAAAGGTTGTGCATCAGGGCTGGTAACTCAGCACGTAAAAATCAACTACCAATCATTAGTGGACCGGAGTTCCACTGTGGCAATCCCTAACTGGGAAAAGCTGAAAGACACAACAATTACTGAAATTAAATTATGTAATACTTTTAAAGGATTTGACTACATATTTGTTACTTGTGGTATTTGAACCCAGAACATCTGACTACAGTATTAGACTTGACTCCTATAGCTGGCTTGTGCTACAGACTGAAACATTTATGTTTGCTTACTTTTATAGTTAGGATATGCATGCTTACTACAACCATATAGAAGAACAATACTTTAGCTAAAATAATAGTTATGTTGTGCTGCATACATACCCTTTGCTTCCCTCTGTCTCTCTAGATTCCCAGTATAGGCATCTCTATTCACCATAATCTCTTGGTTGGTTACCCATATGCAGCTTTCGATGTACTATAAATTCTCTTTATCAGTATACGTACACAACTGTGGGATGTCAGCAGTCCTGAATTTACCCAGCCACTGGTTGAGTGTATCCCTCTTGTGCCTTTTCAGGTCATGAAAATGATGCGTACTTTGGTCTCTAGTGTGTAGAATGCCAGTCAAACTGGAGACAGCCTTAGTCAGAATATACCATGCCTCAGACTTGTACTGGGAGCTTGGTAGTCCCCCTGCAAGAGCCTTCAGTTATGGCACTTTACAAGGAGCCCAGTGAAGATTCTGGACTCCCCAACACCCCACCTTTCAACCCTAAATTGAGCACCTTCTCTTCTACCACCAGACATATCTGACCAGGGAAAATAGTAATAGTTAAGAATAATTTCTCACCAATGTGTGTTCATATGTGTACAGGTCATGCATAAACATGCACAATGATCCCAACTGCATGTGTGTCATGGTAAGTGGAGAGCAACAGTGAAATTGGAAGTTTAATCTGCCACTTAGCATTAGTTTGAGGGTTGTTTGCTGATATAACTGTTAGGTGATTTAACTTTGCAGATATGTACTTGGGGCATACATTTTATGACCTGAGACATTTTTTGTGTGGCTTTACACACTGATAAAATTAATTTTTACAATGTGGGATTCAAACCTATGCAAAATAGACAAAACACAGTGGTGATTTTTTTCATCCTTGCCACAGAAGAAGTGCTTCTCAGACATACTCATGAATTATATATAAGTGCATACGACAGACTGAGGGGTTAACATGTATGTGTGTGACCTGACAAGGTCCTGGCTTATACATTCATGTTTGTATGAGTATTATTGAAGCCTGAAGGCTATCCAAGGCCAGAGAACACCATTAAAATTACAGAAACATAATAGTCAGTATACCCTCAGTCACACAAATAATTCATATGAGCTGCATAACTATACATACTTATTATTTATAATTATGTTTAAATTTTGTATGTGTTTATTAAAATGAAGTGTACAACCCTTAATAAAATTGGGAGTGTGTAATATTTTTTTCATGTGAATTTTAATATAAAGTAAAATGGAACAACAGTAAGAATATTTGGAATTTGCTGTATTAGAACCCAAGATCATCTGTATTGCAGCCTCACACTTACACCTGCGGCCACAGGAATAGTTAAAAACATTTGGATATCTTCATATTCATTATTATTTTCTGTTTACTAACCACCGCACAATGCCACTTACTGCATGGTGCCTAACATACTAGATAGAATGTATCTTTTTGAAATTGTTTACTGTCTGCTTCTTCTCTGCAGGTGCACTTCACCTACAGGTGTTGGGAGATATTGTTAACTGCCATGCAATGCCGCTTAGTGGGTTTGCGCAATGGAAAGCAGAAGATGCAACAATGTATCCCTTTTGAAATTGAGAATGTCTGCATCCTGTCTGTAGGTGTTCTGTCTGTTTTATGTGGGGGCCATTAGTCCAGGTTTGCATGAAGTTAAGCAAGATGAAAAACTAAATTTGATTTATCTGGGTGAGTAGTGTTTCTTAGGTTTCATCCTTAAAAGACAAATGAGGGACTTAAACTATGATCTGTAGATAGTATATACAGTGTGGATCACCGTGTTTAGCAGATGTGCTACACACAAATTATTCACAGGTGGAGTTTATGTATTGGTTATCATAGAAGTACATTACATGACATTTATTCTATTTATCAATTTCTCGTTTTGCAATAAGCCATGCACCACACAGATACTGGTATTAAAAAAAATATATATATATATATATATATATATATATATATATATATATATATATATATATATATATATATCAAACAACATTACAAAATAAATATTAGTAAACATGAAAGGTTTTTACACAAGTCTGGATTTGAACTCTCACACCAATGAACCTGCAAAACACAGCAATGGTGTCTTATCTCTCTTTGCCACTGAAACAGCTTTGCAGCTGAAATGAAATTCATCGTGCATACAACTATGTCCCAAATCATCCACAGTATTATTAAAACATATGGCACTTGTACACTTCCGAGTTGTTTGCATATGTGTTAATTTCAGATGTAGTGCAATGAGTGCTCATACAACCACTTATGACTATTCTTTGCAGAAATGCAGCTCTGTCTCATTTTTGTATGGTGTTCATTCTTCTTTTTTTACCTGAGCAGTAATCTGAGACATGCAGTCTGTAATGCATTTTGTATCATTTAATGTATGAGACTATTATATGGCAATAATATACAGTTTTCAACACATGTAGGGGAGTTTGGATATTACTGAACAGAAACTGAAAAATGTGTGCTACTTACTTCCATTTAAAACCTTGATACAATTACTTCAATACTTTGTAAGTGTAACCTGGCTGACACACTCACTGGAGGAAGGGAGTCTGAATTGCTGTTGTGTTTTCTTTCTCCCTAACAGTAATCATTCACAGTTGCAATCCATTAGCAACAAACAATGAGGGACTATGCCTGCATTATGGTTACATGTGATATATGTGTGTATGTATATATATATATATATATATATATATATATATGGTTTACTATCAAATTGTCCATTGTCATATAATGGAAATTAAGAATAGTGAACACCAGAAGTGTGACAATACTATTTAGGAATACCTAGAAGTTCAAACTTTATAATGTTGTTTATAGTGTGAAATTTGGCATTGTAACATTTGCTATTTCATCTCTGAAGTAGTAAATGATGATGAAATATATGGCGACGTAATGACATTGTAGTAATGTGACAGGCCATAAGCACAGCATTTAAAATGAAGTTATTTAACCGGACTAACGGTTGTCTGCAATTGAGTGATAGCACAGTACACAGAACTGGCATCTGTAAGTATATGCATAAATGGAAGTTGACATTATTATTGGAGGGATAATATTACTTGAACTGTAATTAAAATATTGTTTCATTTAAAGGTGTGAAAAAGATCCATAATGACTGCCAATAGTAATGTCACCATTCCCGGCATTGTTGGAGATGTATACCAAACTATGTCACAAAAAGGGAAAAGTATATTATGTATTGATGGGTATCAATATCATCTTGAGAAAAGTGTTGACAACAGACGTTACTGGTGTTGTATACGGAAAAGCAGGGATAGGTGCAAAGGCTGGTGCATTACAGAAATGTCAGTTGATGGCGATATTTTAAGAAAAAGTAATGAACATTTCCATGCACCATATGCATTTAAAGCAGAAGAGTTAAAGGTATGGGAATGTATTAAGCGTAGGGCAGAGCAAACACTGGAAGACTGTGCAAAATTGTTTCAGAGGTAATGGCAAGTACATCAAGTGAAATAACAGCATTACTCAACACTGAGGCTTTAAAGCAGACAGTGCATAGGATACAGCACCAGAAGAATATAATAGTAGCCAGTGGTTTAAAATCACTGAAAGATCTTTGCCCAGAAATGCTACCTATAAAAATGGTGCATTTCTAGTAGAACAATGTACACTCACTAGTGGAAATGGAGAGCTAGTGGTCTTTACAACAGAGGGTAATCTGCGACTATTGTGCGACTTCCCTATAAGCACTAGGAAGTGTAAACAAGTATATTCTATTCACTGCAGTTTAACAGGTGGCTCAGGAGGAAAAGCAATACCTGTGGTTTATGGCATTCTTCCATGTAAAACAGAATATTGTCATAATCACTTCTGGACCTGTGTTTTGCCATTGTGTTCACAGTTTGATCTAACACTTGCACCACATATGGTACTTAGTGATTTTGAGAAGGGGACAGTTAATAGCATAAGCTGGTATTTGCCAAATAGTAAAGCAAAAGGGTGTCAGTTCCACTTGTGCCAGATTATCTGGCAACAAATACGAAAGTTGAATTTGGATGCTCACTTTAGTAACAATACAGACTTTGCTATTTTATGTAAGCAGATATCTGAATTAGCTTTCATAAACCCTGACTTTGTGCTATCAACCTTTAACAGTCTTGAAAAGCAGATGTCCAACAATGCTAAGGCTCTTTGTGATTTCTTTAAACATAATTACATTGTAGGCATGTCCGAGGAGATATGGCATACATAATGGTACAGCAGAAAGGATTCCACCACTCTTTGATATTAGTTTTTTGAATCAATGGGATACTTGCACTCTGGTGTATCCCTGAACACAAAACGCTGTTGAAGCTGGCATCGGAGGTTAAGCAGCTTGTTGGGTAAAAGGCAGTTGTATATTTTGGATGTTCTGCATGCTGTGACACTTGAGCAAAATCATATAGAAGATTTAAAAGCTAGGTATTTATGCTGTGTACCATCATCCCCCAAAAATGTTGACTTGTTGATAAGGAGGCAGTGTTTGAAAGGTTGCTTGCATGAAGGGAAGAGTTAATCCCTGAAGGATTTGTTAAGCTTGTTGCACATCATTGCTCCTTTTAATAAGGTATAAATAACTTACTACTGGAAGCATGTTACTTTATTAAGTACTACTGTCCACGTCGGTATTCCCCTTCCTTTATCCTGCTGTACATTTTTCTATTTATTCCCTATGATAGTAGCATAAAACATACAGCTATGGACAATTGTTCTGCCTTAAATACAAGTCCATGTCACACTGGCATACTTATAGGATAAATCCATCTGCTTCAAGTTTATGTGTACTGCAATGAGTGCCATGCAGACATATGTACTATGCTTATTTGGATAGAATGCATCATCATGGACCTAATAAACAAGGATATAGGGAATCTCCAAACTTTGGATCCTACACAGTTTGGTTTTGTGAAGGGTAGATCATGCCTGCTCAACTTGGTCGACTTCTTTGAGTCAGTCTCCAGAGCTGTGAATGAAGGCAAGGTGGTTCATACAGCCTACCTTGATCTGGCAAGGCCTTTGATACCATTCCCCACTCAGGAATCACAGAAAAACTCACTAAACTGGGTATCAACTCCATATCACTAGGTGGGTTGCAAACTGACTCACAGATAGAACCCACAGTGTGAAAGTAGCTGAGTCCAAGTCAGAGTGCAGACCAGTCATGACTGGAGTCCCACAGGGTTCGGTCCTGGGTCCTCTCCTGTTTGCTATCTACTTCTCTGAAGTCCAGGCCAACACAAAGGGACTTTGGCTGACAAAGTCTGCAGATGATTGCAAGTTGGGAGCTA
Organism: Protopterus annectens; assembly: GCF_019279795.1. NCBI lineage: Eukaryota > Metazoa > Chordata > Ceratodontiformes > Protopteridae > Protopterus > Protopterus annectens. Next base: position 585,658,056 of record NC_056730.1, on the reverse strand, counting down.
TTATTAACTCCCCAAGTGATGTTGACATCCTACAGAAAGGCCTCAATGAGACCAATGGCTGGTGTCAGAACCATGGCCTTAAGCTCATTGCAAAAAAATGTGTCATCATCCTCCTTGGGAAAAACTCAGCTCCCTTGAATTACCACATCGATGGTAGTCCACTGAAAACAGAAGGCGTTATAAGAGATTTGGGAATACAGGTTGACAGCAACCTCTCTTTTGACCACCACATTGCCTCTGTGGTCAGAAAGTCCTTCTATCTGTCACATCTCATTACTAAGGGCTTTGCATCCAGGTAGAAAGAGGTCATTGTCTCCCTCTACTCTTTCTTCATTAGGCCAATCATCGAGTACAATGCCCCATTTGACATGTACCTCACTAGAGACCTGCAACAACTGGAGAGGCCGCAAACGTACCTCACAAAGAGGATCCTAGGCCTTAAACACTTGTCCTATATGGACAGACTCAAAAAACTCAAACTATTCTCTGTCTCATATTGCCTACTTAGAGGCGATCTCTGCTTGACTTACAAAGACATGTCTGACCCAGCTCTGTTAGAAATCCTACATCTAAAGAAATCTCATTCCCTCCACCACACGCTCAACATACCTCAACCTCATTACCACAATCAACAGAACATGCTGGAGGGACAGATTCACAATCCAAAGACTGCCCATGCATGTCAAGCAGAGCACCTCACTGGCCCTCTTCAAGAGAAATCTTGATGAGTGGATAGGAAATAGAAAATTCACCCCGAGGATCACTCCAGTGGCTCTACTCGACAGAGGCACTAGGAACTAAGGTTGGGTGGCACGATGCCAGGGTAATCCTATGGGCTAGGCTTGTAAAGGCTCCAGGGCCACTAGCCTAGTACACACCTGTGAACCTATGAACCTATGTGGACTGTCAATCAATTGCTTCGAGAGCTGTTGCCCAAGGGACATAGAAACATTTTCTGCCAGGACAGCTTTTAAAGTAAAACTGTCAGATATATTTACTGAACTTGTTAACGTTATATATATATATATATATATATATATATATATATATATATAAATATATATATATATATATATACACACACACACACACACACACACACACACTCACATATATATATATATATATATATATATATATATATATATATATATATATATGGGTCTATTTTGTTTCGTTGAATCTCATTTCACTGAATTTCATTTCACCCCGCCCACATTGCAGAAAACACAAATTACTGAAAACTTATTTCACTGAACTGAACTTAGTATATATGGCACTGTGTAGAGTACTTTAAGGCAAGTAAAGGTACATGCCCTTTTCCCAACAGTAGTGCGATCTTGGAGTTAGTATATATAGTTAGGGGGGTTGTTTTATATTGTATTTTACCAAAAACTTCAAAACAATACATTTTAAACAATAGACATGCATAGTTGCAACACCAATGACTAACTCTCTCCAGAAGACAATATGTAATCAAACTAAGTGGGGGGGGGCTACACGCCCCACGCTCACTCTAACTATATATACTAACTCCAGGATTGCATTACAGTGGGGAAAAGGGCATATACCTTTTATTTGCCTTACAGTACTCTACACAGTGCCATATATACTAACTGGAGTTTAGTAAAATAAGTTTTCAGTAATTTGAGTTTTCAGCGAAGTGGCCGGGGTGAAATGAAATTCAGTGAAATGAGATTCAACGAAACAAAGTAGACATACATATATATATATATATATATATATATATATATATATATATATATGGTTTACCATCTAAATGTTGATCGCACAGTGACGAATCGGTATATTGTTGACATCTTTACTCAAAATCCGTAATGCCAATTTTTCACAATGTCGCAAAAACACCAAAAGTCGACATTTCTGACCACTCTACACCTAAAAGCAAGTGCTAACATGGGTCAGAAAGGGGGTGAGGTTTTGCAGTTCGAAATTTCAGTGTTCGACATTCTCAACAGTCGCAGTTCAGAGTTTGCGTTATTGGTATTGCCGATGTGCAATCAACATTTTGATGGCAAACCTACATATATATATATATATATATATATATATATATATATATATATATATATATATATATATATTCCTTGCATGCTTGAAGGCCCACATACTTGAATGTTATTTTCTTGAGATGAAAATAATGAAAACTAAAATCCTGTAGGTAGGGGACTCAGCCCCCATATCCCCTAACTATATTTACCAACTCCAGGATCACACTACAGTGGGGAAAAGAGCATATTTCCTCACACTGGGCAAATGTTTACTTGCCCTGGGAAAAACAGCATGGTTCGGGATTTCACTTTTCATTATTTTCAAAATGGTGCACTACCATTTGTGTATCGCACCGCAATTCAAACACAGTTTTAGCAGACCATGTAGGCTTTAATCTGCATCCCTGTCTTTTTTTTTAAACAAGAAACATCTTTATTAAATTATCACATATGACATAGCCACTCAGACATTTATATAAATGAAAACAAACCATACTGACGTAATTTTAGTTGCAAAAATTATACATCACAAACCATGTTGATATGATTGTAGTTAGAAAAATAATACACCACTTATAATCTATCCAGTCATTGTCAATCAAACATTGCATAGCTCATTCAAATATTGCCTTCTTTTAAACCTCGTTACTCCTCTGCATGTATTGTTCCCACAGTTCCCATTTTTCTTATGAAATTTGTTCCTACCCTTCTCTAAAGATCCCAATTCCAGATGTTTTATCTCTATTACTATATTCACTACTTCTAGTGAAGTTGGTTTAGACTTTGATTTCCCTTTAATAGCAATTGCTTTTCTGGCAGCCATCATAATTAGACTCAGCAAGGCCTTACTATGTCTAGGCAATTCTGATTCTGTATCATAGCTGAAAAAAATAATTTCCTTAGTTACACCAGTTTGTTCACCCAGCATCTCTGACAGAGCAGTCTGCAGGGAATCTTTAAAGTCTGCCAACTCATTACACTCCCAGAAACTATGTTCCCAATTAACTCTTTCTTCCCTATCACACCTCCAACATTTCATGTCTCCCTGAGGAAAAATTCTTTGGAGTCTAATCTGGCTATTAAAATTTGTATGTAAACACTTCCAAACAAAGATCCTAAATATTCTTGACTTTGTTGCATATTTGGGAGACATACATATATCCCCCATTGTTTCTTTGGGAATTGCTTATCCAATCTCTCTTGCCAATCCTCCGTAACCTCCTCTGATTAATTCTTATAATTATCATGCAATGTTTTGTAAGCTCTATCAATTATTCCTTTTTTAACAGCAGCTTCTGTTCTACATTCTACTAAAAACTCTACAAGTCCTGTTCTTTCCATTAGGGTCCCCCCTATTTCTTCCCCTTTGCTTATACTCTGATATCAATCCTTGATAGGGAAAGCAATCTCTATCTTACTGTCCAAATAAATTATTGTCTTCTTCCCATTCTATTACATTCCCTCTCTAATTATTTGCTCCCAATATCTTGGTTCTTTTACCAGTTTGTCCAATAAATTGCAGACCCCCCATGTCTATTGTCTGTATCCCTAATTATAGTCATCCCTATTGCAAGACTCTCCTTTCTCCATTCCCACATTGGCTTGGTTCTTATCTACATCTACATCCCTCCTTATTTCTTGAGCTTCCCCCCATTTCATTATCATCCCTTTCCACTTTGAATTATAAGTTTCTGTTTGCTTTATATATAGGAGCCTTAACTGTGTAGCTCTGAAATACCCCATTCAAATCGGGTAATCCCAAACTGCCTTGCTCAACTGGAAGAGTCAGCTTATCCCACTTGACTCTGGCCTTCTTCCCCTCCCAGATAAAATCCTTCAGCTCTTTATTAATTACTATCCACAACTTCTCCTCTGGTTGATGAAAATATGCCTGCCTGTGTATAAAAATATTTAACTGCATGTATCTTGCCATCTATATCAATATAACAGAGCTTCCAGTTTCTCAGTGTCTGTATTATCTTTTGTTTAGTCTCTTCCCACATACAGTATCCTTAGCTTCCTCACCAGAATCCTTTTTAATCCAGACTCCTAAGTACTTCATTTTATCATGTCCTAATAAATATGATTATTGCTGAACCAATTTGTGTGCGGGTACATAATTTACAGCTATTGCCTTTGTTTTAGCATCATTAATTTTGTATCACGAAAAGATCTGAAACTGCCTCAAAATGTTCAATAACATTGAAATGTCCTTTTCTGGTTTTATCAAGTATAAAATAATATCATTGTTTTGCCTCGTTGTGTATTTTGCTTGTGGATTATAAAATAATAGCATCTGTAAATAGAGCCAGATTTTCTTGACTACCACAGCAATCATATCTTTGAATTTCTGAGTCTCGTATTTTCTTTGGTTTTAAATACAGTGCAAATAAGAAAGGGGAAAGAGGACACCCCTGCCTGGTTCTTCTGCTCAAACAGAAATTATCAAAGAGGAACCCACCCACTTTAATTTTCACCTCTTATCCCTCATATATCCTCCTAATCAACCTTATCATTTTATCAGGGAATACAAATGCTTCCATTGCACTGCTCATAAAGTCCCAGCTTACTCTGTCAAATGATTTCTCTGCATCAAGACCCACCAACAACAGTGGTATTTTCTTACATTCAATTTCCCTCTAGATCATCAATGTTCTGTTAATATTGTCAAGTGTTTGCTTCCCCTCCACTAAACCGCATCCAGCCACGTCTATGAATTGTGGCTTCACCTTTTCCATTCTTTTAGCCATTATAGACATAAACACTTTATAATCATGGTTTTAGGATTGAAATGGGCCTGTGTAAAGCTAGATCTGATGGGTCTTTACCCTCTTCAGGTATTACAGCCAACACTGCTTTGTTCCAGGAAGTTGGTGCTTCTCCTCCTCTTAAAATACTGTTAAAACCTTCCAGATCTTTATCATTTTTTCCCTCCTCGCTTTCAACTGTCCGCAGGAATACCATCTATTCCTACGAACTTTCCTGTTGATTGGTTATACATCACCATTTTTATCTCATCTCCTCCTGTCCTAACTATTAGTGGTTGAGCCTCATCTACATCTAACCTTGGCATATTAAATTCTTCCATAAAGATTTCCATTTGTACCTTTTTCTTGCTCTCTGTATTTCTCTGCTCTATACAGACTTTCATAATATTTCTGACATATTTTAGTACCGCCACATGATCACGTGTTATCTTCCTTGTTACAGGCTCCCTAAGCTTGTTGGCAACCCTTTCTACCTTCTGTTACCTTAAAAGATTTTGTGCTCTGGCATTATTATCAAAAAACAGTTGCTTAACAGCAATCTTTCTAAACTCATGCATGTTATTGAGCTAATCCTTTATTTTCAGCTTAGCTCTCTGCAATTGCTCCTTTTCTTTTTCTCTGAGATTCCCCCTATTCTACAATAGCTTAACATTTCTCAGTCCCTCTAAATAATTATTGTTACTTATTAATCATATCTCTTTTTCTTTTATTTCCACCCTGTTTTTAAACTCCACTATAATTTTATCCCACTCTCTAACTATATTTGCAGAAGAAATTTCTGTCTTCTCTAATAATTTCCGAATAATTTTCTCTACCCATTCCTTAAATTCCTCTATTTTCAACAGATAGGTGGGAACGTGCCACTGTCTCATTTTTATTTCATTATCCTGCAATTTTATTTTAGTTATTATTGGTGTGTGATCTGAAATAGTTATTGGAAGCACATCAAAACTTTCAATTAAATGCACATGCATGTTCCTGTCAAATGTAAATTCTGTCTAGCCTAACCCAGTTTTTGTATCTTGTGGAATAATATGTAAATTCACTCTGAACTCCTACTACTGAATTCACATCTTCCATGCCAAATATTTTCATATTTTTTTCTTCAAAAATCTACCATCCTTTGTTATATTTTCCCTTCTGCCCCCCCCGACACATCTTCACTGCTGAATATCAAATTTCAGTCCCCACCTATAAGTAATATCCCTTGCTGAAAGCTGATTATTTCTCCCAGAATTTTCCTAAGCTGTATTATAGCAGTTTTAGGTGGAATATAAATTCATGCCAGTTTAATCCCCCTCCCTTGCCAGTAGCCCCCTTACTACTACTTATCTACCATTATTAACTTTTTTATCCTCTTCTATCACTATTGGAGCTCCTCTTCACATTAATATAAGTACTCCTCTTTTCCTTTGCCCCTGGTATTCCACTAAATAACCATCCTGAAAACCTTTCTTTATCAAATTAGTATGTTCACTTCTTTCCAAATTTCTGTCCTGTAGCATAACTATTTGTGCTCTATATTTTGTAATATAGTTCACTGCTTATAGGTTCATAGGTTGGTACTAAGCTATTGACCCTAGGGCCTATACAAGCCTAGCCATAACAATTCCCTGGCTATTTCTTCCCATAATATTTACTTCCCTGGTCCCCTGTCTAGCATAGTGACTGACATGATCCCCGGGGTGAATTTCCTATCTCTCATCCAATCATTTAGGTTCCTTTTGAAGAGGGCCAAAGAGGCGCTCTGCTTGACATGTATGGGCAGTCTATTCCAGAGTCTGGGTAGTCTCTGGGTCAGAAACCTATCCCTCCAGCATGTTTTTCTCATTGTGATGACAAGGTTTAGATCCCTGGAGCATGTGGCTCTGAGGGATTGGAATTTCAAGTGTAGCATGTCCAGCAGCTCTGGGTTTGACATGGCCTTGTATGTTCAGCAGAGATTGCCTCTGAGTAGATGATATGTGACAGAGTATAGCTGGAGGTTTTTTAGATGGTCAGCATAGGGCATCTGCTTTAGGCCTGTGATTCTTTTAGTGAGGTATTTCTGCGGCCTTTCCAGTTGTTGCAGATGTCTTGAGAGGTACATACCAAATGGGGCATTGTATTCTATAATGACTCTAATGAGGGATGAGTACAGTAGGACAATGATCTCCTTTTTTCTGGATGAAAAGCCCATAGTGATGAGGTGTGCTATATAGAAGGATTTCCTGATTGTTGTGGTGATGTGGTTATCGAAGGTGAGACCATTGCCCACCTGTGTCCCTAAGTCTCTTATCACACTTTCTGTGTTTAGTGTACTGCCGCCTATGTGGTAATTCAGGGGTACATGTTTTTTCCCAAAAGGGATAACTATACATTTCTTGGCATTGAGCTTGAGCCCATGGCTCTGGCACCAAGCATCTGTTTCTGTAAGGCTCTTTTGTAGAATATCCACATCATTTGGGGAATTCAGTAATGACTCCCAGTTTGCAGTCATCTGCGAACTTTGTTAGCCAGAGTCCCTTAGTGTTGGCCTGCACTTCAGAGAAGTAGATGCCAAACAAGAGCGGTCCCAGGACTGAACCCTGAGGTACTCCACTTGTCACTTGTCTGGAGCTGGATTTGGAGTCAGCTACATTTACAGTGTGGGTTCTGTCAGTAAGCCAGTTGGCAACCCATCGAGTAATGTAGGGATTAATTCCCAGCACAGTAAGTTTGTCTATGATTCCAGAGTGGGGGATGGTGTCAAAGGCCTTGGCGAGCTCCAGATAGGCTGTGTGGATCACCTTACCCTTGTCCACAGCTCTGGAGACTGATTTGAAGAAGTCAATCAGGTTCAGGAGGCAAGAGCAGCCCTTCACGAACCCAAACTGGGTGGGGTCCAGTGTTTAAAGGTTGCCAATGTCTTTGTTTATAAGTTCCATGATAATACATTCCATGGCCTTGCAGATCAGGCTCATCAGACTGATGACGCAGTAGTTCCTAGGATCCAAGGTGGATCCCTCCTTGTGGAGTGGGATAACTGTAGCTGTGCGCCACTCAGTGGGCACGAAGCATGAGGTGAGGCTATGATTAAACATGACACTTAGGTGAGGTGCCAGTTAATTTTGTAGTTCATGTAGTACACAGCCTGGGATGTCATCTGGTCCCATGGATGATGTATTCCTAGCTTTGGAGAGTGCAGTTTTTACCTCTGTGGCTGTTATTACTGGAATTTGGCAATCTTTTGTTATTGAGATGGGCCCTTTAGGGTGTGAGAGGAGGGAGAAGTTGGCACTGAATCGATCTGCAGGATATTGTCAATATCCTTAGGATCAGTATATTTAATGCCATTCTGTTGTAGCTCAGAGCAGATCTGAGCATCATCATTTAGATTCTTGATATAGCTATAGAATGCCTTGTGGCTGTCTTTGGAATTTTTGGCAATTTTATTTTCTCTTTCTTTATTTTTTTATATCTGTGAGACCATTAATATTTAAAGATAATATTGAAAGGCGCATTATGTTAAAAAGTAATTCCCGCCTTTTAATTATAACACTTTTTTGTTACGTATCTAGTGCCAGCTTTTGTGTTATATGCAGATACTTATGTTTGGCAGGTTGACCTTTTATACAGTTGTTTCTTGTCATATCCATTTGAGACAATGTCACATCTTACAAAACTTTTGTTATATTGAAAGCCCTCAAACAAACAAACAAACAAACAAAATAAACAAATACACCCCCAGTACTCCCCAAAAACCTATTAACTTAATATTTACATACAAAACTATGTGCATCTTTAAATACTAAAGTTTTACATTCCTAATAGGGACAATTGTCCCATCTAACAGCCACACTCACAGACTTGAGTTAACCTAAAAGAAAAGTTATCCATGCTAAGATGCATGGTACAGCATGTGCTTCTACTAACTGCTGTCTGGTTATGTCTTATCTTTATTGCTCTCCCAGAATGATAAATCATTTGAATGTTTTCAGAAAACACTATCTCCTGGCCATTGAAAGAAAGCCATTAAAAGAGAAGTATTTTGCTTTTATTGTTCTTTAGCAGATTGTCCCCGTGTAGACATAAAAAACATATACAGAGTTGCTTCTACAAGTATTTATTTATTTATTTGCTAGAGGAGAGCTTTATTATAGTCAATGTTCTTTTTGTTTATTTGGTTTCTCTTAAAACTTCTTACTAGATAAAGCCAAGAGACTTATTACACTCATTCCCCTATGCAAGAATGAGAAAAAGTACATCGTTTTCTTGTATCATACTCTTTTGAACAGACTTTTCTTCTTTTTTTTTACATTGCAATGCCCACATTTCTTAAAACTGAGAAAGGACAAACAGAAAAGAAGGAAAACAAAAAAACAAGGGCACCTGTTTACTTTATTATCCCAAGTACACTTGAAAATAATTGAGAAAACGTTACAGCATGCAGATTACATCATGCACTATAGAAATACTTCTGTTAAAAACAAAAGTTTGTTTTACGTACAGTTAACTCTTTTGTTCCTCTTCCCCTCTCCTAAGTGTTCCTCCAAACATTAATGACACAAAGTAGTGCATATGCTTTAGAGTCCTCTAAAAGTTTAACAAAGTCAAAAAGTTCAATATTTCTAGGCTTTCTTGTTCTGTCATGTTATATAAATAAAATGAATGCTTTATAATCCCACATTAATATGTCAATTTCCAAGTTGTTGGTTTTATTTGATTATCTCCAACTCGCAAATCCAGTCTCTGCTTCCTTTCCAACGTACTCTCAGTTCTTCTAGTCAACTGTTGTGCTTTTTTGCATCTCTCAAGCATTTTCTGTTGAAACAATCAAAAAGGTTTCACTGGTGCAGTCTCTCTGTGGTTTTTATTACCAGAAGGACAAGAAGCAGAATCTCCTATTGTTTCAAAGCTCATTTTTTGTTGGACAAACTTTTGAATTTCCTCCTTAGCACATTCTGCATCAGAAAATGATTTTGCCCCTCCAGGAAAGAATATTCTGAAGATAATTGGATTCAGCAGTTTGAATCTCATGCCTGCCTCTCAATGTTCCCTGATTAGTGGAATACATTTTCTTCTCTTCTGCCTGGTGTGCAGTGAGTATTCATTTTCCACAAAAAGTCTACTGTCACCCATTGTTAGTACTCTGTCCTTCTGCCACAGTTTTGTCAGAATCAACTCTTTCTGCTTATAGGATTGCATCTTTACTATTAAAGGTCGAGGCTGCTTTCTTATGGCCAGGTTTGGAGCATACACATGATGTGCCCTTCCAATTAACAACTCCTGCTGTGGAATACCAGTCCAGTTGCTTATTTGTGCTTCCATAAAATTAATGCAGTCTGTTCCTTCCAGCTTCTCTCGTACAGCAGAAAATCTCAGGTTTTCCCTGCATGCCCTGTCCTCTATTATTTTTTGAAACATCTCTTCTTGAGCAGTCTCATATGTAGCCTTTTTGTCATTTTGACATTCTGATTTTTGTAGTTTTATCACCTCATCTGAATATCTGTTTAAAGCTTCTTCCATTTTATCCAGCCTTTTGTCATTTGAGTTGATATACTCCATCAGTGTTTTATTTATTTTAATCAGCTCTGAGAACATTTGACTTATTTTTTCTTCTAGGTTACTGGAAGTCATGTCTTGCATCAAAGATGGAGCTTGCACTGCTTTTTCCTGAACAGCTGCAGAATTCTTCCCAGCCAGTGTCTTTTTCCTTAACTTTTGTGGTTGAGGAGAAGGGAAGTCAGAATGAGGAGATTAAAACTAGAATCAGAGGGGCTGTAGCCAACTAGCACAGAATGTCAGGTGTAGTATATTATGGAAGAAAGCCAAGGAAGTTGAAATGTATGGTGTACAAAACAGTGGTGTGAGCAGTACTTCTAGATGATATGGAAACCTGGGCAGTAAAGGCAGAGTAGTTGAGGAAGCCAGAGGTGATGGAGATGAAGTGCCTGAGGGAGGTGGTAGAATGCACACTGTGGGACAAGCAAAAAGATTAGAACAGAAGCCAAATTAGCTCCAATTGCAGAAATAGTCAAAGAAAAAAGATTACAGTGGTTTGGTCACTTGTGCAGTAAAACAGAGGACAATCTTGTGATGATGGTTTGGGAAATACAGGAAGAAGGCAAGAGGAAGCAACTAAGGTCTCCAGGAAAGAGGTGGATGCATTGTGTGAAAGAAGATGTCTGTGGCAGTCAGGCATGAGTGTTGAAGAAGGCAAGAGAGAGGCATTGAAAAGAGATGGCAACACTTGATACGACACCCCAACCCCATATATAGAAAATAGGAAAAAGGGGATTGATAATTATATATATATATATATATATATATATATATATATATATATATATATATATATAAATCAAGACTTGTCATGCAGTGAGTACACTAGAGACCAAATGTTCCACACTTTGATTACCCAGATTCCTTTGCTTAAGAGTACATATAATCAATGTTATGGAACATACATCTGAGTAATGAGGATTTACACATATTAAATAGTTAAAGTCTTAACCTGTAATATAAATGGGGTTACTTACTTCATTAAAAATAGCATTTTTCTATTATATTACATCACATCATTAAATCCAGATATTACAATATTTTGGGTTTGAGGGTTTTAGTACTAGGCATAGTGTACATTGTGAGAGGTAGAAATAAGTATGAATTATTAGAAAGGCTTGAAACACAGCTGATTTTCAAATATAAATAAGTTTTTTCAAGAGGCTTTCATTCCAAAATCATTTGGACTTGTTTGTTATAAAATGTTTACGCTTGATTGAGTTAAACCTTTTGTTTTTTTTTATTTGAATGAGTTGGGAACACTGTTTTTTTGAAATGGTCTGCCCATTTTTTTACTGCTTTATACATAATTGTATGATGGCTGTAGGTAATTGATTTAGACTATAAATGGAAGTGGTCATATTAGTGTGAGCCATTTGACTCCCCATGGATGCAAATGCTGAAGCACTAGAGACCAAATAATTTAATTCACTTTGAAAAATAATAGGAGGTTGTTATTTCATATTTATTTTGTTTAGTGTATGTTAAACAATACTTACTAGTTTTTGGCTTTTAACTTAATGTACAGCTTTAATAAGTACAAACAAGCCAATTCCATGATAGGACTCCAACCTCCATCATTCAAGCTTCTAGATTAAGTGCTAGCAGGGAAATATGCAGCACCTCTCCTCCTTGCCTAACAAGAAACTGAAGAATCTGGTGTGCAGTTTCCAATGCTAAAGAGAAAAAATCACTGACTTGGCTAGTATGGGCCAAAGAGACTCATATAAATCTTTTGTTTTCTTGCTTTGAGATTAATCTTTTAAACCAATAGGATTGGATTGAAAGCATAAAGCAACTTATTACTCTAATTCACAGATGTTTTGATCCCTAGTCTAAAATTCTGGAAGTTGAGGATTGAAGCAGGATATAAAGAAATCTCTCTCTATACATACCATATTATGTCACAGAATGTTTGTGGAAGAAGTTGCCACATGTGGTCTAACTGAAATGCATAGCTTAAATGGTCAACCAAAATATTATCATCCTGCACAAGTAGAGTAGACAGTAGCAGAAGTTTTTTGTATATAATGCCATATACCATATTTCCATGGTTAACATGCAAAACTCATACAATCTTGTTCCTCCCTTCTTGATTGCATAATATAATTGTGAAACTGTCAGTGACCATTGGAATAACTATGTGCTGGAGGCAGTGTCTGAGAGCTTTGATTGCTAGACTAGTACAATATTAGTAACAATTTCCTTCAAACAGCTGCACATTTCCATCTTAAAGGCATCAGTTTCCCCTAAGTGTTAATGACTCTAATTATGCTTACCACTGTGCATCTAATGCATCTGTTTTCCAAATTTCAGCAGAATAAGGAGGAAAGAATGGTTTATGACTATGCATCTATGCTGAAGAGATCTACTGATGGAGTTTCTTGATCATGAACTAAGTCAGTGGAATTTTCAGCTGTACGTCATCTATCTGATTTGAATGTTTTCACAGATAACATTAACATTTTCTCATTTGAAGTTTAGTATTTCAAAGCATCATTATGAGGACTGACATGCAACAAGACAGCCTGATATGGATTATATCACTATCTCAATAGATAGCACACTCTAATTTGATAGTGGGAAGATCAAAAGACTATATTATATTTCTTCACCAGATAGTTGGATTCATGGTCCATTCCCAATAATCTAGTGCAGCATAAGGGGTGTTATACTGCTGATAAGTCAGATTCAATCATGGTGGAAGTTTTAAAACATGAGGAAAAGAAGTCTAAGATGACATCTTTGCTGAATTTAGCAGAAATGTTTCAATGTGTTGTAGGAATGGAACTCAAACCAGAGTAGACTAAAATCAGACAGCAACTGAATGTGTCAAAAACAAAAGAAAAAAAAATAAAGGAAAAGGATCAGAGGAGAATAAAAGAAAATTGGAAAAGCCATAAGTATAGTGACATGGATAAGTATCGTTTGTCCTTTTTTTTAATTTCTCCAAGTCTTTTAGGTTTCTAATGCCATGATGAAAATGGACCCCATTCCTAAGTAAAAGTATGATTATAGTTCATGAAATTAATATTGTTTCACTCTTTGATGTCAGCCAGTAGTGCTCTTTGCAGCACCCACAATGTGCCCAGTAATGACTCCTGCAATTCGTACGGAATTACATGTATTGGTAATATATCTAAATATGATTGTTGACTCTTCTTTATTAGACCTGTTGCACCAACTACTATTGGAACTGGTTGGGTATCTTTCTTCCGCATTGCTCTCATTTCTGCCTGCAAATCCTGATATTTTATGACACTGTAGTCACTGGGTGTGGTGATTTCAATGATCAATGCTACTTTTGTCTTATTTTCTTGGGCCACTATAACTAGTTTTCTAGCATCTATCTTTTGAACTGTTGGTAATGGATGATCCCATGTGATATAGACTTCTTAATTCTCTATGATACGTTGTAGCTCATGTTTCCAGTGTTTTTAGCCACTTTAATACCATAATGTTTGCACAATCCCCAGTGCAACAATCTTGCCACATTATTATGCCTTTCAGAATACATATATCTGGGAGCAACCTCATGGTGACCAAGATTTGACACAGAAATGGTTAAGGGGACATGAATTTGAATCAGAAGAATAAAGGTTAATAGTGGAGGCCCAGTAAAGTTAAGATTTTACAATCCACATTGAATTTATAAAACATTTGTCTTTCCTTGGAAATGTAAACAGAATTCCATTCAAAATGTGCTAACATAAAGCTTAAAATGCATTATAATTTAAGTCATCTAGAGCAGAAGCCTCATCCATGTGCTCTTTGGAAGTTTAAAATAATTTTCACGCTCATATAGTTGCACTGGTATTTGAATGGGAAAGAGAGTAATGTTATTATTTTTCTGATTAAAACCTCAGTTAAAATCAGGTTTTATATTTAAACATATTTATGAGGTTTGATAATCATATCCAAAGAAAACAATGTCACAAATGCTGTAAGGTTTCATTTTAAACACTTTCAGTCTGAATTATTTATTTTTATGCTATTTATTTGTTCACTGTTTAAGCCCACTGGACTTAAGAGTCTCTTTTGTATAACACTTTTTATTGAAATTTTATAACAGAAAAGAAAACAAAATAAACAAAACAACAATTAATATAAAATCAAGTAATTATTTACAAAAGTCCATAACAAAGAAACTATATGTCACATGATTAAATTGATAATAGCCAATGTTTTTGAGAAGATTTTTAAGTTTTAGCCAAGATTTGTAAAAATGTGTAACATCTGAAGTTCTCATCTTAATAGTTAAAAGTTCATTTTTACAAACACGTTTGCTATATTAATAAACCCAATGAATGAAGTAGTTGTTTTATTCTTCCAATTTTTAGTAAATACTTTTCTAGCTATAGCTAATATAGATCAAAGAAGAGGTACTTGTACCCTAGGAATAATATTAGGAATTGGAGCATTAAATAAAAGTACCCTAGGAATAATATTAGGAATTGGAGCATTAAATAAAATTAAGGATTTAGAAATGATACATCTGACCATAATGCAGGAATAAAATTATTAATGCCATCCCCAAAAAGGATACACTATCCACATTCTAACATCATGAGAATCCAATCTGCATTTATAACTAAATCACATTTCCAACATTTAACTGTAGTTGAATTGTACATTAAAGCAATTTTATGTGGGGTGATATAAGTTCTATGTAGGTATTTCCATGTGAACATCTTCCAATACAATGAAGATGTAGTCCTTTCTGTAGATTGTGAAAACAATTTTTTATTTTCTTCTAAAAAAATCATTGTTAAATTGTGAAGAACAACTCAAAAACAAATTAGTAGGATGAGAAACAAGAGCTAAGAATTCACTGTATCCTAGATAAATATGACTTATTAATTACTGATCTGTTATTAATATTGATTAAAAATTCTAGAATCTTACGAAATTATTTTGTATGAACATCATGTATAACATCTATTTTACAAGTTATTAATTGTCTAAAAATTTGTAAAAATAACCAATTATTTCAAGCTAAACTATATTTCCTAGAAACTGTTCTGAAGTGTAAGGTTTATTATTATTTAAAAGATGATGTCAGAAAATTAATTTGCAGCTCTTTCAAGTACAGTATTTTATTAAAATTATATGTTTCTAAACATTCATTGGTATAGGCAATTGGGAATAGGGAAAAGATAAAATTATTAATAACAGGACTGGAATAAATACATTTGTTGAAATACAGGCTAATATGATATAAGGGATCAAATGAAACTTACTAGTGCTAGTCATATAATAATCTTTTAACTGCCAATAAAACTTATTTGATATTTATTTATTTTATTTTACATTTATTGACCGGGTTTGTCCAACTGAGCTGATAGCCCTTTTTCAGCGGAGGCCTGCATTGAAAAGCTGCAAAAGTTTACAAATAAAAGAAAATACAAGTAATAAACAATAAATAAGAATAACAATACAATTTTGACAAAAAGCAAACAAATTACAAGATTTCAGTTGTTAATAGCATAAGTTTTGTTTGAGGAAAGAAGTGAGATTCACAAATTGAGTAGCTGGCTCAGGAAGTTACAGTTAATAAAATTAATTTATATTTTAGACTGAGTGACAAGTAATAACCTAGATAAGGAATCTGAAGAGAATTAACAGATGAACAGTAGTAAAACCCCAAAAGAAGCAGGAAGTAGACTGTCCTAGCAATGGGAAGAAAGATTACAGTGGCAGGACCAGTGAATTTTCGGGTATTCCTGATATGAATTGATTGAGTTGCTTGAGTGACCTAATTTCTAATGGCAGTTTGTTCCAAGATATGGCCGGGTAGCAGCTGAAGAGGTTGCATCCAGTTTTGGTCTTGGGTTTATAGATTTGTAATAGGTCTTGGTCTGAGCTACAGAGAGTCCAAGAGGGAGAGTTAAAAGAGTTAGAGGAGATAAGTTGGGACAGTATGATGCCTGGTACAATATAGAGTGAATAATCTGAAGCTGAGAGAGGAGAAGCTGATTGGGTAATTCTAGCCAGTTTAAGTTTTTTAGAGAGAGACAATGATGAGATTTATAATGTTGGTTTGCTGCAAATCTGGCCACCTTGTTGTAGGCAGATGATACCTTAGGAGTGATGAATTGAGATTTGTGAGGATTTGAGACCTGTACAATAGGTTAGGTAGCAGATAAGCATGAGAAAGGGTTACTTTTGCTTTATTAGTAAGGAACTTTTTATTTCTGTAAAAGAGGCCAGTCTTTGATGAGGCTTCTTAATGCAATTACTTACATGCAAGTCAAATTTAAGTTGGTCATCTATAATGATACCTAGAGGTTTTGTGTTAGGTTCCACAATGATAGGAGGTTATTGAGAGAATGTATAGAGAAAGTGGATTTAAGTTTACGTTTTTGGAAAGAAAAAGTAAGAGTTTTTTTTAGGGTTCAGTATAAGCTAGTTGTGTATAATAATTTGTGTATGAAATGAGGTAATATAATTATTATTAAACAGTAAGAACTTTTCATGTACTAACTTCCATTTCAATTCATATAATGAATAAAGCCATAATGCTATTATTTTAATGATGGTTGAGGTAACATATAGTTCAATATCTGGAAAGTCTATACCCCCATCTTCCCAACTTATCCTATGCCATTCAAAATAAATTCTTGATTTATTTGGGTGCCAGAATAATTTAAAGAGAATAGTATTTATTCATTTGTTAATGTTTTAGATGGAGATAAGATCAATGATTGGATAAAAAGATTTATTTGGCAAAATTACCATTTTAATTAGTGCAAGATGGTTTTCCATGGTGAAAAAAATATTCTAGTCAGAGATTAATTGAGTAATCATTTCAATAGTAAGCTTAAATGATACCAAGATATTTAATGTGTGTATTATCCCAATTAAAATTACTATGCTTCTTAATTGAGTTATTCAATTTATTAATAGAATGTTAGTCTTATGATGATTAAAGCTTAGACTTGAAATATTTTCTAAATAATTTATAGCAATAACAATATGAATTAATAAGGCACCAATGTCACCATTTGTAAGTAAAATATCATCTGTAAATAGCTGTATTTTGAAGTATGTTTATGAAATACTGAAACACCAACAATATGATAATTTGATATAATTTACAAAAGGATGTATAACCAAAGCAAATAATAATAGTGACAAAGGACAACCTTGTTTAGTACATTTTAATTTTTTAAATGAGCTGGAAAGATAAGATCCTATCTTGACAAAGGAGTATGAATTATTATAAAGCTAAGTAATTAAGTTTATGAAGTCTAGTGAAAAGTTATATTCTTTAAGAATTTTATATAAATATGACCAATTCATCAAATCAAAATGTTTTTCAAAACTTAAACTTGTAACCAATATTTTTTTTATTATTACCACAATCAATTAATGCAATTTCTAATTATATTGTCTTGAACCTATCTGCTTAAAATAAACTCTGTTTGATCATCATTAATTATGTTTGGTAAACTTCATTCTATTAGCTAAAATAGACATAAAAAATTTACAGTCCACATTTAAAATAGAAATAGGATGATAAGAATAACACAATGATGGTTCTTTATCTTGCTTTAGTATTGGCAATACAAGAGAGAATCTCCAGGATAGAGGAATACTGAATATAGATTGGAGTTCCCTGAAAGTTTTTAATAATACATTAACTACATTACCAGGCATTAATTTATATAATTTCATTATAATTCCATCCATACCAGGTGCTGTGTTGTTTTTCAATTTTCTAATTTGATATTTAATTTCCTTTAATGAGAATGGTCTATCAATTCTTCAAATTTGCTCATTAGATAATTTATGCTGTATATTACATTTTAAGAGGGCTTCTACTAGATTGACATTGATTAAATTTTCTGTATTATTTATATGTTCACAGTGTTTCCTAAAACAGTCTAGAATACCATTTAAATCTGTCACTTTTTGCCTCTACCTCCAGACAGACAAATGCTTTTTTTAATATGATTTTTAATTTACTTATTCTCTTCACTATAAAAGCTAATGCATGTAAATTCATAGGATTAGGTGAATATGATTGATACTTTATTTTTTCCAAGTTAATGGTTACCTTGTGATTTAGTATTTCAGTATATTTTGAATTCAAAGTTTTTAATTCTATACGAGAAGAAATATCATTTGGTTTCAAAGATAGCTTTAACATATTTATTTTTGTCTGTAAATATAAAAGTCATCGTTCCATTTTTTTCTTTTGTGCATATACCAATTTGTGACTGTACCACTGAGGTAACCTTTTAATGAATCCTATGAAATAACATTGGAAACTTATCCATTATCATTTATTTTTAAAAATGTGTGCATCACATTCAAAAACCATTCATTAAAACCTTTTATTTTACCAATGTATGCTAGAAGACATCACATTAAAAAATTATTAACTTGTTTGATTTTAGTATAAGATTAAAAGATATTGCATTATGATCTAATAAAGGACAATATATTATTGTTACATCACTAATCTTTGAAAACAAACCACTAGAAACAAAAACTTTGCTAATAATATATTGTGTTCCATATCTATAAAAATAATGGGTAAAATTAAGAGAATTAGACAATCTCAAGTCACATATATCTTTAAAATTAATTGAATTAATAAAAATAAAAATATTTAGTAGATGACAAAATTCTATGTTTCTTACTAGAAGTAGAATCGTTTTCTGAAACAATACAATTAAAGTCACCAGCTACAACTACTTCCTCTCTCATATATGAAGTTATAATGTTTAAATGCTTTTTTGCAACTTTAGCTTCAATTCCTGGAATCCAAAAAGAATTGACAAATGTAAAAAATGTTATTAATTTCAACTATCACCAGACATAACATGTCATTTTTATCCAAATAAATATCAATTATCTAGGTATTACAGATGAATTCTTCCATAAAATAAGTGCACTATTTCTTATATCCAAGCTGAGAACCACCATAGATTGAATATTCCTTTAAAAATTAATCTATTTGTATCTTTATCTAATAAATTAGTTTCGTGAAAAAAACTATATGAGCTTTATGTAGATTTAAATATTTAAATAAACTACTCCTCTTTAAAGGATTATTTAAACTATTGACAATTAAAGACAATTAAAGACAAGCATTTGTAAAATGACATTTATATTATAAGCTATAACAATAATCAAAAGATGAGAAACTGACATGTATAACAAAGACAGAAGCTTAGAACATTTTCTTATGGATAAAACCACAAAAACAACTATGAAATAGTTTAATATGTTTATACTAAATCACCATAAAATGGAATAAAATAGTCCTAAAACCATACAAACTACTCCCAATATCACCATTTAATGAAAGTGAATGTCAATCAAATGCATCTGCTTCTGAATAGAAATGACCTTACAATCATGTGATGGAAACTAAAATGAGTATTCATAAACATTTGTATTAACTAATAGAAAATATATTTAAATGCTATATATTTTAAACAAATATCTTATTGTTGCTATAAAAGTATTATACAACATAAGAAAAACTCATTAATATTAAACAAAAAGCTTTAAGCTTTTCATATTAAGGAGTCAATACAATTAAATTAATGTAATAGAAAATGTTAAAACTTCAAGCTGGAGTTTGAAAATTCTGTTTATATATATATATATATATATATATATATATATATATATATATATATATATATAAGAATATGAAATATGTCTCGATATGACAGTATAATTCTTGGCAATGCATATTTTAGTATAAGATTACGATAAACTTTAAGTTCAAGCTTAACTACATAAGTAAGATTGATCATACTTCTCATAAATAAATAGATTAACATAACTTTTTTAAAGTATTCCTTAAGAAATGACAATGAAATGCATAAAGTAATTTAGTTAAACTAGTTATCTACTACTTTTCTAGGGGAATATGAGAAACAAAATATATGTAACCATATCTATTCGTAAACACATATGAACATAAAGATATAGTATTCTCATTTAAGAGAAATCAGAACTATGAATATAATTATCACTCAGTTTTAGCATTTTAGCTTATTATAAACTATTTTAATTTAAAATAAAGGTTCTCTCACCAACTCAGTATATCTTTCATTGTCAATATTAGCTTAGTACTGAAGTAAGATATGAATATCAATATTAACTAACCTTTATACTAGTTATACATATTACTGTATTCCATTTAACAATATCAATATATATATAATATAATATATAATAATTATTATTATTATCATTATTATTAATGTTATTAAATATAACTGTTAATAAACCTCTGCATCAATTCAAAACATTAGGAACAGAGATCATCACTTATTCATATATATATATATATATATATATATATATAATATAGAAAGAATGATCTAGACTCTAATAATCACAACACTGAGCAATATATTTCAACAAAATTATGTCTTACAACTAAAAACTTTGAGAACTCCTTCTGAACATCTTAGTAAAACCTCTGTATTTGAGATAAACATAAGTACAAGCCAAATAGAGCTATGTTATACTGTAACATTAATGTTAATGATTTTATTTACCTAATATAAACTAACTATCCTACTTCAACCAATTAGCTAACCTAACATTCAAATATTAAGTTCACCACCACAGTTACTTATGTAGTGTCCTAGAAGTAGGAAAAGGACACCAATGGAAAGTTGTAATAAAGTGAAAAATGAACAAAACACCTTTGGAATAAAAATATTTTCAATAGCTACATACTTTTGTGTCTAAAAACAATGATGGGACATCATCAGAACTTCATCAGTATTAAAATCATATGCATAATCAGAATAAATATCATATGTATTGTATAATCTCAATACATAATGATAATATAAAAATAAATGCTTGTTATTATAAAGCAAATATGTAATATTATATATATATATATATATATATATATATATATATATATATATATATTTATACAATTAAATAAAATATTCATCTAGATAATCATACTAACATTGAATTTAATTTTGCTAATATTTAAAAGATAAAAAGTAAAAATAACAAGATATGCCTTTGGTAGATAAAATGCTCCTAGACACCAGAAAGTACGATAAATGTCAACCAAAAGTAACGTAGAGTCAAGGAGCACAGCAGATCAAACAACCAGGACCACTAGCTGTATACGAAGGCTTTAATCCACATAAACTGTATCGACAACCATAGAACATAAAATGCTGCAGCTGATAAGCGCTTTCACTCACAAAATGAGCTTCTTCAGATCAATTGCTGCTACCCATAGTGCCATTATATACACACACCAATAAAACCAATTACACCAATTAAATAGACAAGCAGATAAAGTGACATCTCTTAAAATGATTCATATACTGTCTGGACTATATGTTGAATAACAACAAATATTATTAACATATCTCATATTATATTTGATTATTATAAATCTATCAAACAAATACATAATAAATATTTAAAAATTATTTATATATATCAAAAATATATATATATATTAAAACATATATAAAAACTAATAGATGCATGTATATATATGTGTATCTAAAGTATAAAAAACAGACAAATACATCCTAGGTATAATACAGCTGATAAACAAAAGCATGAAGCGCAAACACTTGCAATACATGAATTGTAGTGTGATGTAGATCTATGCTATTTGTACTTGATGTTGATGCTCCTTCTTTTTTTTTTGAGGGCTGGTTTTATAGAGGCTCTCTCATTCAAGCCAGACCCTTTATCAGCCCTCAACCTCACGATCAATTTACTTTCCCTGTCTTCTGTGTGGTTCCTAATGTCACCACCTCTAATGTTTGATTTTATTTGTTCCAATACTCTAAACAGGAAAGTATGCTCACTACCTAATTCAGCCACATGTTTAGCTAACGCATTATTAATGTTCCCTTTTCTCATGTGATATGTATGTTCGCGTATTCTGTCCTTAAACTGGCGGTTCGTTTTGCCCACATAAAACGCATTGCACATCTGGCAAACTGCCAGGTATACAATGTTCATACTAACACATGTTGCCTCCACCTCGGTCTTAAATTGTATGTTAGAATCAGGATGTATAAACACTGTTCCATTGTCAATATATATACACTGATTACAACGACCACATGCCTTAGTGTAACAGAGTTCTGTCTGTCTCTCATCCTTTTTCGAATAGCATAAAAGTCTTCTCAAATTTAATTTATTCCTATATAAAAAACTCGGTTCATTCCCTACCAGTTGTTTAATCCCATCATCTGTGCATAGTATTGACCAATGCTTGTTAAATATGTCTTTCAGATTCCTATTGTCACTAGTATATGGTAATGAAATCTTGACTACATTATTTATTTTTCGTCGATCTTCGCTCCTCTCAAGTCTAGGACCATAATAGGGTGCTGCTCTATTTGTCCTGAGTTCTTGCATATCACTGAGTTGTCTATCAATCTCTTTACCACTATAGCCCCTATCCATTAATCTTTCTTTTAGATCATGTATGCCTGTTTCAAAACCTACATCAGTGGCATTAAGCCTAGAGACACGCATACCTTGTCCTCTTATAATGTTATTAAATATATGATTAGGATGCATGCTATACCTAAATAGTATAGTATTATGATGGCATGGTTTCCGATATACTCCAGTGTTCAAAAGGCCACTGTCCAGTTTCTCAATAAATAGATCTAAGAAATCTATTCTCTGAGTTGAGTGACACATAGTAAATACCAAATAATTAGTCAATCCATTAATCATCCTGTGAAAACCCTCTAACGAATAGACATCACCTCTCCATAACATAAACACATCATCTACAAAGCGTTTATAAAATACCACATGTTGTATGTATTCATCAGTCCTAAATAACACTTTGTTTTCCCAATGAGCTAGAAACATATTTGCATAGCTATTTGCACATGGTGTACCCATGGCAACGCCAGCTTGTTGTTTAAATACTAGCTCATTGAACATAAAAACATTGTTCTCCAACACAATATTTAATAAATGTGTCAATAGGTCTATATGGCTCGATGTAAGTGTGCTATGCTCCAATAAATATTCTCTAATAAATGTAATACCCAACTCATTGGGTAGCACAGTGAACAGTGACTGAATGTCAAACGTAACCAAAATCAACCCATCACGATTTATACCACTATTCGTACAGTCATATAGCTCAAGTAAAAAATGCTTTGAGTCCCTAAGTATAGTCGAATTACCATTCAACACAGGACGTAGATGTCTCTCAATATACACCGATATGTGCTCTGTGACCCAACCCTGTCCTGATACTACTGGTCTCATGGGTGGATCACTAATACTTTTGTGTACCTTTGGAAAGCCTTGTATCATAGGAACTAAAGGATTTGGAACTGTAAGGTACTCAAACAAATCTTTATCAATAATTCTAGCATTAAACATATCAAATAAATAATTCCCTACTTCCAAGGTAATGTTTCTCACCATAGCTGCAGTAATTCTTAAATAAAACTTGTCACTCAGCAGCCTCGTCATAGCTGACTCATAATATATTGTATCTAGAACTACAACCTGTCCCCCTTTGTCTGCCGGTCTAATTGTCACTGCCTTATTCAACTGCAAATCACGTAAGCTCGCTCTTTCCTTCCTACTAAGGTTATCCTTATTCCTAACATTAGGTTTACCGTTGAAGTATTTATGTAACTCATCTTCAGTCAATTTCAGATAAGCCTCAACTAGTGGGTGATGTATCGGTGTATAATTACTTAATCTCTTAAAACCTAATGATGTTTCATTTCCATTGCCAGTGTCAATGGTGTTACTCTGAAATATCAATTTAAGCATCAGATTCCTACAAAACATTCTTGTATCCACCACCATGTCCGCTAAATTACCACAACCACTAGGAATGAAATTCAACCCTTTATTCAATAAATCTATCTCAGACTGTGTTAGATCATAACTAGATATATTACAAATTAATGAATCATGATTGCATGTGCTTACATTCCTTACACTCAAGTCTGTTACATTTATTGTCCCAATTTGTTCCTCCACATTTTCTTTATTGTGTGTTGTGGATGGAATTCCTCTGATGCTTTCCTTTTTTGTCTCCCTCTGCTTAGGGACCGCCCCCTTCTCATACCCTTGTCTTTCCTCACGGGTAAAGGAAAAGGAATCTCACCATGCCCTGACTCTGTCATATTTATATTTCTACTAATAACCTTGGGTCTAACCACCCTATCATCCTGATTTAATGATTTATTCATGACCTCAACCTGAGGGTACAGATTCATCTGTATAGGATCATTATTTATGGCTTCATTTGCTGTTGTATTTGTACTATCTAATGTACCACCATCTGTGTGTATAATACTAATAACATCATCTGTGTCTACAGACACAACCGCTGACCTACCTGATATGCTATTAGGTGATTTGTTCAACACATTATTAATGTTACTGATAGATCGTCTTGTATTGTCATGCTTAACAAGATTACCTATAGAGTTAGAACTAGATTCTACACTTCCCTTAATGGTTGTATTGGTATTGGTAGCATTAGCAGTCCTATTATTAGCATTACCAGTTCTAATAACGTCACTACTCAACGCATTCCCCTCTGCAGCTCCAGTTACTTCCCTTTCGCCATACCTTGGCCATACAAAGACGTGACCCATTGAAAAATCTTTGTGGTCACGTCTTATTTTATTCTGCTTCTGCTGGAGAAGTTTGCGTTCAAGTGCCGAAACGCCGTCCAGCAAACTCTCAAACAGAGGCATAACCAGTAAGTCTGAATATGCTGAAAAAATGTCCGACCTTTGTTGTTTTATACTCGTAGTTTTTACTTTTTATTCATTTTACCGTGCCCTGGTAGAAGCAGATTGGACAGTGAAACAACGGTTATACTATTGTCATTTCATTTTTCTATATATCGTATTTTCTACATCTACAAGTGATATATATTAACAATGCATAAAGAGATAAATGGCGTTGATATAGAGCTTGACTATGAGCCCCGGGGTGTAGACCTGGGCTCATCGGCTCTATTGGTGAAGAGATTTGAGCAGCAATTGCAATGTTCCAGGGTTGCATCCTGGCAACTCAGTGATCCGATGCGTAGTAATGACGACAATGCGCCAATCGTGGATTTGGAGAGGTTACAACATATGCTGGAGAAACTAGAGAAAGATTTCGGGCGCCTGAAAAGGCTACAAACTCAAAGACTACATTTCCAATATTGTTTAGAGCACCGGATAGTGCCAAGGGGACTCCGAGTTTTCAACATGCCGAACCAGGGAGACCAGCATCCGGAGTTAATGAAAAGATGGCAGATGATCAATCTGGACGTCAGCAGGCAGTATATGCAACTGCTGGTAGACTATTTTTTGCCGGAGGAGGAGGACCTAACTACGAGTATAAAACAACAAAGGTCGGACATTTTTTCAGCATATTCAGACTTACTGGTTATGCCTCTGTTTGAGAGTTTGCTGGACGGCATTTCGGCTTGAGCATAAACTTCTCCAGCAGAAGCAGAATAAAATAAGGCGTGACCACAAAGATTTTCAATGGGTCACGTCTTTGTATAACCAAGGTATGGCGAAAGTAACTGGAGCTGCAGAGGGGAATGCGTTGAGTAGTGACGTTATTAGAACTGGTAATGCTAATAATAGGACTGCTAATGCTACCAATACCAATACAACCATTAAGGGAAGTGTAGAATCTAGTTCTAACTCTATAGGTAATCTTGTTAAGCATGACAATACAAGAGGATCTATCAGTAACATTAATAATGTGTTGAACAAATCACCTAATAGCATATCAGGTAGGTCAGCGGTTGTGTCTGTAGACACAGATGATGTTATTAGTATTATACACACAGATGGTGGTACATTAGATAGTACAAATACAACAGCAAATGAAGCCATAAATAATGATCCTATACAGATGAATCTGTACCCTCAGGTTGAGGTCATGAATAAATCATTAAATCAGGATGATAGGGTGGTTAGACCCAAGGTTATTAGTAGAAATATAAATATGACAGAGTCAGGGCATGGTGAGATTCCTTTTCCTTTACCCGTGAGGAAAGACAAGGGTATGAGAAGGGGGCGGTCCCTAAGCAGAGGGAGACAAAAAAGGAAAGCATCAGAGGAATTCCATCCACAACACACAATAAAGAAAATGTGGAGGAACAAATTGGGACAATAAATGTAACAGACTTGAGTGTAAGGAATGTAAGCACACGCAATCATGATTCATTAATTTGTAATATATCTAGTTATGATCTAACACAGTCTGAGATAGATTTATTGAATAAAGGGTTGAATTTCATTCCTAGTGGTTGTGGTAATTTAGCGGACATGGTGGTGGATACAAGAATGTTTTGTAGGAATCTGATGCTTAAATTGATATTTCAGAGTAACACCATTGACACTGGCAATGGAAATGAAACATCATTAGGTTTTAAGAGATTAAGTAATTATACACCGATACATCACCCACTAGTTGAGGCTTATCTGAAATTGACTGAAGATGAGTTACATAAATACTTCAACGGTAAACCTAATGTTAGCAATAAGGATAACCTTAGTAGGAAGGAAAGAGCGAGCTTATGTGATTTGCAGTTGAATAAGGCAGTGACAATTAGACCGGCAGACAAACTGGGACAGGTTGTAGTTCTAGATACAATATATTATGAGTCAGCTATGATGAGGCTGCTGAGTGACAAGTTTTATTTAAGAATTACTGCAGCTATGGTGAGAAACATTACCTTGGAAGTAGGGAATTATTTATTTGATATGTTTAATGCTAGAATTATTGATAAAGATTTGTTTGAGTACCTTACAGTTCCAAATCCTTTAGTTCCTATGATACAAGGCTTTCCAAAGGTACACAAAAGTATTAGTGATCCACCCATGAGACCAGTAGTATCAGGACAGGGTTGGGTCACAGAGCACATATCGGTGTATATTGAGAGACATCTACGTCCTGTGTTGAATGGTAATTCGACTATACTTAGGGACTCAAAGCAGTTTTTACTTGAGCTATATGATTGTACGACTAGTGGTATAAATAGTGATGGGTTGATATTGGTTACGTTTGACATTCAGTCACTGTTTACCATGCTACCCAATGAGTTGGGTATTACATTTATTAGAGAATATTTGTTGGAGCATAGCACACTTACATTGAGCCATATAGACCTATTGACACATTTATTAAATATTGTATTGGAGAACAATGTTTTTATGTTCAATGAGCTAGTATTTAAACAACAAGCTGGCGTTGCCATGGGTACACCATGTGCAAATAGCTATGCAAATATGTTTCTAGCTCATTGGGAGAACAAAGTGTTATTTAGGACTGATGAATACATACAACATGTGGTATTTTATAAACGCTTTGTAGATGATGTGTTTATGTTATGGAGAGGTGATGTCGATTCGTTAGAGGGTTTTCACAGGATGATTAATGGATTGACTAATTATTTGGTATTTACTATGTGTCACTCAACTCAGAGAATAGATTTCTTAGATCTATTTATTGAGAAACTGGACAGTGGCCTTTTGAACACTGGAGTATATCGGAAACCATGCCATCATAATACTATACTATTTAGGTATAGCATGCATCCTAATCATATATTTAATAACATTATAAGAGGACAAGGTATGCGTGTCTCTAGGCTTAATGCCACTGATGTAGGTTTTGAAACAGGCATACATGATCTAAAAGAAAGATTAATGGATAGGGGCTATAGTGGTAAAGAGATTGATAGACAACTCAGTGATATGCAAGAACTCAGGACAAATAGAGCAGCACCCTATTATGGTCCTAGACCTGAGAGGAGCGAAGATCGACGAAAAATAAATAATGTAGTCAAGATTTCATTACCATATACTAGTGACAATAGGAATCTGAAAGACATATTTAACAAGCATTGGTCAATACTATGCACAGATGATGGGATTAAACAACTGGTAGGGAATGAACCGAGTTTTTTATATAGGAATAAATTAAATTTGAGAAGACTTTTATGCTATTCGAAAAAGGATGAGAGACAGACAGAACTCTGTTACACTAAGGCATGTGGTCATTGTAATCAGTGTATATATATTGACAATGGAACAGTGTTTATACATCCTGATTCTAACATACAATTTAAGACCGAGGTGGAGGCAACATGTGTTAGTATGAACATTGTATACCTGGCAGTTTGCCAGATGTGCAATGCGTTTTATGTGGGCAAACGAACCGCCAGTTTAAGGACAGAATACGCGAACATACATATCACATGAGAAAAGGGAACATTAATAATGCGTTAGCTAAACATGTGGCTGAATTAGGTAGTGAGCATACTTTCCTGTTTAGAGTATTGGAACAAATAAAATCAAACATTAGAGGTGGTGACATTAGGAACCACACAGAAGACAGGGAAAGTAAATGGATCGTGAGGTTGAGGGCTGATAAAGGGTCTGGCTTGAATGAGAGAGCCTCTATAAAACCAGCCCTCAAAAAAAGAAGGAGCATCAACATCAAGTACAAATAGCATAGATCTACATCACACTACAATTCATGTATTGCAAGTGTTTGCGTTTGCTTGCGTTTTGTTTATCAGCTGTATTATACCTAGGATGTATTTGTCTGTTTTTTATACTTTAGATACACATATATATACATGCATCTATTAGTTTTTATATATGTTTTAATATATATATATATTTTTGATATATATAAATAATTTTTAAATATTTATTATGTATTTGTTTGATAGATTTATAATAATCAAATATAATATGAGATATGTTAATAATATTTGTTGTTATTCAACATATAGTCCAGACAGTATATGAATCATTTTAAGAGATGTCACTTTATCTGCTTGTCTATTTAATTGGTGTAATTGGTTTTATTGGTGTGTGTATATAATGGCACTATGGGTAGCAGCAATTGATCTGAAGAAGCTCATTTTGTGAGTGAAAGCGCTTATCAGCTGCAGCATTTTATGTTCTATGGTTGTCGATACAGTTTATGTGGATTAAAGCCTTCGTATACAGCTAGTGGTCCTGGTTGTTTGATCTGCTGTGCTCCTTGACTCTACGTTACTTTTGGTTGACAATATTTAAAAGATGCCAGAAAGAATTTTAATATAAATTACTCTAATTATATTATCTAACCTTCTTAACTGAAATACAAAAAAATCCATTGTGATCCATCTTAACATTCTAAATCATGCATATCTGGGTTGGAGTTTAGTGTAAACGTTCAATATTGAGAGCATATCTGCATAAACACTCAATGCAAACTAATACCATTCAATGGAATACTCGGAACAAAATTTATAACTAGCAGAGAATCTCAATATGATTCTAGCAGGAAAAAAGACATCACATTAAAGGATTATCCACCAGAAAAAGCTTGTGATCATGATAAGGAATAGTGATTTTTAAATTGAAATGCTCTCCCAATCAAAATATACCATGAAGCAACCTGTCAGCCCAGTCCCAGTTACCACAGAGCTACATAACTACTTATATCTACATATTACACAAGTTTGCTAGGGATAAAGAGGATTACAGTAAGGGAAGACAATTTGAATCCCACAAAGGTGTGAGATTTGCCCAAGGGACCAAAAGCTTTACTTTTGTGCGTAAGAAAAGACCAAGATCAATTCTCAAAAAATCAGGATCTTCCAGCAATACCTTCGGTGAGGAGTCCTCCACAACAGATAATGAATCAACCAGCATGGGTGATTCACCACACAATAAAAGAGGCAGAAGTATGATCAGCCCTTTAGGGGCAGGACACATAGGGGAGGGAGAAAGCATCGGGGTCAAAAGTCTAGAGGAACTCTTCCAATCAGTAGTGAAATAATGGAATTTCATCAAAATGTGCTAAATATCTCCAAATACACTTTGTCTTCAGATGAATATTCTATTTTGAATAAAGGCTTGGGTTTTATACCTGGTTTTTTCATTGACGAAAGTTCACATGTTGCTGATATAGTAGAGTTTTGTAGGAAAATTAATTTACATTTATTTTTCAAACAACAGGACAACCCTAACACTTCTCAAAGATCTTCTGAATTTAGATTCCATAAATCCACTTTCAACCCCCCCATGGACAAACATGTCGCAGTATTCCAACAGGCGGTCATGAAGGATTTACATTTTCATTCCAACAAATCTGACAACACTAGAAATAACATATCTTACAGTGAACAACTTGCTTTAACTAGACTTAAAAACAACAAGGATATACTTATACTCTCTGCTGATAAAGGGGGTGCAGTCGTTGTCATGGACGCCGATTATTATCGGGATGAGGCAAATGGACAACTGTCCAACCATCATCACTACATGAAAATGAGCACTGATCCCACACCCGCCTTTAAACAAGAAATTGACCAATTCTTACAAGAAGCTGTTGACACTGGGATTATTTCTACTAACACCAAAAAACATCTCATGGTGAAGGATCCTGCCAAACAATACCTATATCTATTGCCGAAAATCCACAAATCCATTGATAAACCACCAGGAAGACCGATCGTATCTGGGATTGGATCATTGACGGAACCCCTGTCAATGTTTTTGACTGAAAAACTGAAACCATTACTATCCCGTATTAGAGCCAGGATTCAGGATACAACCGAATTCCTACAAATTGTTTCTAATTCACAACTTGAACCTGCATGGCTTCTGTGTACTTTGGATGTGAAATCTTTGTATACCAGCATTCCGCATTGGGCAGGAGGCCTTGGAATTCTGGTTAAATAAAGCCAATATTTATCCTCCCGGAATGAACACATTACTTGTGTGTATGGCCGAACATGTCTTAACCAAAAATGTATTCTATTTTCAACAGGACTGCTATTGGCAGATACAAGGTACGGCCATGGGGGCCTCTTTTGCGTCTATTTATGCAGATTTATACATGGGATACATTGAAGAACATATAATTTATGATGAATTGCACAATGTTTATTTACCCGAAATTGACATCTGGAGGAGATATCTGGATGACTGTTGGCTTGTATGGAAAGGAGGTCCAGAATATCTCCAAGAATTCATGGAACATCTCAATGGAAATATGTGGGGGACCGAATTCACTGTGGAATACAATCTGAATGACATTCATTTCTTGGATGTCCATTTACAAAGACAACCGGATCATACATTAAAAACATCTGTTCATCGCAAATTTCCACAATATAACACCTTATTACATGCCAACAGTCTCCATCCTAAGCATATCATCAAGAACATCCCAAAATCTCAGTTTCTGAGAATTAAAAGAATATGTTCTTCTGAACAAGATCTAAATATACATCATGAGGATCTGACTAATAGATTTTTGGCTAGAGGATATCACCGGGAGGCCATCAGCTCTGCTGCACAATGGAGTACAACACTACCCAGGGAGTCACTATTAATTTACAAGAACAAAGTTAGATCTAACCATCCTGATATATGTAGATTTATTACTACATATGGTAGGAATAGTCATAATCTCATCAACATCATCAATACACACTGGAGCATACTCACATCTCACCCTCTTTTGGGGGGCTATTTGGGAGAACGCTGTTATTTCTCCTATAAGAAAGGCAAAACATTAGGTTCCCATTTTTCTCATTACAAAAGAAACATCATGCATGACAACACTGCCATACAGAGAACTCTTACAGGAGACAAATTAGTGGGCACATATCCTTGTGGCCATTGTAGTTTTTGTAATTACATATTCAAAACTAAAAGTTTTACAAGTAAAAACACAGGACAGATACATGATATGACAATTTTTGGAAATTGCAGTTCCGACTGGATCATTTACCTGGCTACATGCACATGCCAAGCTTTTTATGTAGGCCAAACATCTAGACAATTCCGCACCAGAATAGCAGAACATTTGGGAGACATCAGGAATTGCAGATCTACTAATGCTCTATACAGACACACCACCAAGCACGCCACGGCCAAATTTTCTTTTTGCATCATTGATCATATCATGGGAAACAGGGCATTTAAAACAGGATGGCATGAAATCCTTAACAATAAAGAGAAAAGATGGATAATCAAATTGGGTGGGCTTTTCCCACCAGGGCTCAATGACAAATTATAAATGTTCATCTTCTCTATATATATTCACTATTTTTAGTTTTCTTTCATGGTATAAGACTTTTGTGTATACTGGAACCCTAACCAAGGAAATCGATAAAACCAATTATATGTTAATGTGTTTTTCCTCTTTATCATCACACTATACTCATCTATTCTATCAGGTAAAGTCTCTATTTATTTCTTTATAATTTTACATTATTATTAGTATGGCACAATTTTGGATGGACTATTAACAATTTATGCATACTTATTGTATTTCACATACACAATTTTTATTTATTTTTATTTATTAAGTTTATTGTTAAGACAATAATGTGTTTTTTTCTTTAATAACAGGAAGTGATGTCATTACTTTCTCATTAATATATAAGGAGCAGTTTTTCTATGTGATTTTCAACTACTGATGAAAGCTGGAATAGCGAAACCGGTCTAGTTTTTGAAGAATAAATCATTATATCAGAACCACTCGAGGTGCTGGCTTTTTTTCTTACAATTGTTCATAGCAGCTTGGTTGCCGAGCACCAGCCGTACTTGCTAGCTGAACTCTACACTTATATCTACATATACAACACCGCCAACCCCCAGCAAAGATGAAAACATAAACCAAGCCAACAAAAGATAAAACAAAAAGCAACACAAACAAGAAAAAACATCAAACAACTGTTTCTGACATTACAGCACCTATTTTGTACCAGTGCCCATATATTTCACTCTACTAATCAAACTACTCTTCTGTCTCCAAAGTCACATAAACATTTAAATGTAAAACAACATAATACACAGAACCTCCCAAAAATAAAAGAATATAATGACCTAAATATATATATATATATATATATATATATATATATATATATATATATATATATGTGTGTGTGTGTGTGTGTGTGTATATATATATATATATATATATATATATATATATGGTTCCCCTTCATATGGCTGATACTACAAAAACCTGAAACTTCAAATGCCTGAAAACAAAAGACTGAAACTCAAAAGTCTGAAAACACAAAAATACATATACTGACTTTAAACAACAGAAACCATATTAATTTCCACTAAATATACCAACTTCGAGATTGCACTTAGTGTAATGAAGTGCAATCCTGAAGGTGATATATTTAAGTAGCAGGGGTGTGGGGGGCTTGCCCCGTGCTTATACTTAGTGGAAATTAATATTCAGGCATTTGACTTTTCAGGCTTTTGTTTTTAGGCTTATGAGTTTCAGGCTTATGTTAATTCAGTCATATGAAGGGAAGCCATATATATATATATATATATATATATAGAGAGAGAGAGAGAGAGAGAGAGAGATAAATAGCAAGAGAGAGAGACAAGAGAACAACAGATATTAGACATTACATTCAAAAGTTACTGTCTTAAATAACATCACTATTCTATGACCTCTAAACTCAATTAGAGGTATAGAATAGTTAGTAAAGAACTCAGGCAAAACATTTACCTTATGTTATGTAATACTCATATTAAAACTTCAGACATTACTGTATGATACCTAAAAAGAAATTATTTATAAGCATTTACAATTAAAAGATCAACATTTTTCACCAGTTTCTCAGATTTTTATTATTTTTGTCCATAGCTGACCAACTATTTCTAGTAGCATTTTTTTCAAGGAAGATAAGCTCCAGTCTATTTCTTCCACTTTATCAATAAGTTTATTTTTCTTAGTATATTCCAGTGCATCTTCTAGAGTGTTGAAGGTTTTCTGTCCATCTGATAGAAAAAAATTTATAGCTAGAAAAATAATCTCTGCTTTAATGTTAAGTTTTTTTATGGTCTTAATGAGAGGAATACATGTTTTTCTCTTTGTCATAACAGCTGAAGAATAATCATTGTCAAATCAAATGCTGTTTTCTTTCATTTTGATTGGAGAATTTGTCCAGGCAGTTTTCAATACCAAGTCTTTGTCTTGACTGGGAAAAATGTAACTATTACTGATCTTGGAGACAGATTATTTTTCTTTAAAGAAGAGTTAGAAAGAGATCTGTGTGCTTTCTCAGTACCAAAAGAGAAAGCTTCAGATAAGTTTAAAGTCTTTGGCAGCCAGTTGATTAGGAAATGAACCATGTTATCACCTTCCTCCTTTCCTGGGATACCATAAATCCTGACATTATTTCATCTGGATCTATTTTCCAAATCCACTATTTTTTCCAAGAATAAGGTATTTTGTTTGAGCACAAATTCCATATGATTTTCATTCTCAGCTCTTCTACCATCTAAGTCAATCACTGCTTCCTCTGTACCTGAGATATCAAGAAACTGCTATTTGACAACATCACTCAATAAATCTAAATCAAAGACTGAAGTAGAACTAATGTCATGAATTCTACTCTTACCCTGACCTAGACATTCGGTCCATTACAGACATAGTACTGGAAACCCAGAAAGCTGGAGAAATTCACAAGGCCTTGGGTAATTATCATATTTGGAGATACTGTTGAGTCTCATGAAGTCTTTACAAAAACAAAACAGGGCCATTTACTTGTAGGCCTATGGGACTGTTCTAACTGTTGGTTGATTCCTCAATTATCCCACTTTTAACATTTTTGTATTTCCACTTGAACTGCTTGTTTCTGTGTTTTAGGTATTTTATATAGCTTTAGGTTGACTTTTTCTCATGGAAATTTTTCTGCATGGTGTTTGGTAAGAGTCATCCTTCTGGACATTGTTCTTTCTGTACTGACTTGTGCCTCTTTCCAAGGTTTCAAGATATTTTTGTCACAAATTTGTTCTGACTCTTTTTCCTTACCCGTTCTACTTTGTAGCCTACTTTATTTACCCTTTCAGATATCTTGTAGGGCCTATGTCTCATGGGCATAAACTTATTTTCTGTTATGGAGTCCAAATCTAGCTTTTGTCTCCTACATGAAATTCTGTGCTTCATGCATTTCTATAGTAGACTCATTGGCTAGCCTGTGCCTTCTCCACATGTTCCTATACAATTACCAACTTCTTTCTTTCCTGCACTGAGTGGCACAGGGGTGCAGCAATTAACATTGTCTCCTCATAGCAAGAGGTTCTCCAGTTCAATTCTCAGCTGGGGTGCCTTCTATACGGAGTCTGCATGTCCTCCCTGCATTAGTGTGGGTTTCCTCTGGGTGCTCTGGTTTCCTCCCATATTCCAAAGACATGCATCTGGAGTATTTCTCCCCGGGCCTCCGCTGAAAATAGGCCCTGTCCTAGTCGGACTTTCCTGGTCAACAGAAGTTAAATAAATAAATGAAAGTCAGTTTAATGCCTTAAAACACTCTTAAAAGCTGTGTACTTTTCTTCTCATGTATCCTTGACTATATCTAATAGTTCTTTGGGGCATCTTCCATACAGCAGCTCAAAGGAGCTGAACCTCATAGAGGCTTAGGGCATCTCTTGGACTCAAAAAGTAAAGTATGGCAAATGCAGTTCTCAACTTTCCTATCTTTCTCTGTGACCTTTCTCAATACTGATTTCATGGTTTTACTAAAATGCTCCGCAAGTTAATTTTCTGTGGGTTATAAACAATGTTAAAGCTCTGGCAGTGGTGCTACATATTTTGGGACATAAAAGGTGTCCCTGGTCTGTTAATTTTTTTTTTGATACTTACCTGTAAGAACAACAATACTAGTTCCTTTGTTATTGTTTTTGAGTTACCTTTCCTAAGGGGAAAAGCCTTGGGGAAATGTGGTAGCAAAGTCCAATACTCCCAAAATATATTGGTGCTCAATGCTGGATATGATTAATGGCCTCACAATATCCAGAGCAATCCTTTCAAAACAGATATCAGTTATTGGCGCTGGTGTTAGGAAATTTATAAATCCCAGTTTAGGGTCTGACCTTTGGCATGGATCCTTATATGAACAACTTCTGACATCTTGTTTCAGATGTAGCTTTAATAAAGGTGCAAGTACACAAACAGAATTAATTACCTTCGCTATGAGTAAGTTTTATTATGTAAATATTACTTCTTTCCTTACTACCTGCATTTCCCTCATACAAAAGGCTCTGTTTCTCCCTGTAACATATACACTAACATTATTTCATAGCACTAGCTCTTCAAAAAGCAAAAATTCTGAGTTAGTCTACTCGTTGCTACTCTCCGCACAGGTGGAATCACCAGTCTGTGTTACATCTTATGAAAATGTATTTAATAAATAAAAAATTAGAAGCAGCAGCCAGTCCAAGATAATTCCATATGCTTTATTACAGATTTGAGCACTTTCATCCCAAATAAGAAGGACTTCATCAGAATGCCCTGTCCCAGAAAGTACACACATTTTTAGCATCTAAAAAACACCTGATCCAATTGAAGATAATTGACCAGGTGTAATTAAACTGATTTAAAACCACAGTATATGATGAATATCTAAAAACATGAATTAAATACAGTATACATACACATATACAGAATATATAAGAATTTATAAGAGCTTAAACATATGTGAATTTTCTTAATATAATACATATACACAATTTAACCAATACATTTGTATGCAACTTTGAAACTATAATAAAACTATAATAAAACTGTAATAAGCACTTTCAAAAAGCTAAATATATTTAGCCATAACATTCCATCTTAAAACAGAAACAAAAGTTGAACATATTTCCTGGCCAGTGAAATAATCTTTTCATAAAATCTCATCTGAGGTTTAATTATTACATTGGCATTAATAAGAGCTAACAAATATTAAGAAATGACAATGAGCTCCTGTTAGTTCTGCCTTGAGGGTTGAGTTCGGTCCCCTTGGTTGACAAGGTTTACCCAAGCCTGAAAGTTAGGGAGTGAATCTATATTTTAACACAATATAAACAGGGGTCTACCACATTTGAAGGGTCTACAACCCAGTTTTGACTAAGATGTGAGGACAAGAATAATGAAATATGCTTGTTTTCCTTTGCTTGATAGGCTGGTCACCTTGTGATGACCTTACATACCCAAGAATGTGTACCAGTAAAAAGCAGCCACTTAGATTAATGTCAATTTAAAAAGCTGTTTCTTGGAAAAAATAGCTTCCCAAGTGAATACTTAATCAGATCAGTAGAATATAAGACATAATTATTTTTTCATAGCAAGACTAATTACTTCAAAGATGTAATACTGTAATTGATTTTTGTTTGTTTATTTTTTGATCCAGTGGCACTTCAAATGTAATAGATAATTTTGGAAATTAATGTTTATAGAAACACATTTTTTTAAGGTTAAGGGAAAATATTCTTCGCAAGCGTAGCAGATTTAAGCTTTACATAAAAGGAAAGATGGGAAACAGAATCAGTCCGTGGAAGAAAAATGGGGAAATTTGATGTAATCGATTTAGATCGCATACTGATGGTGTTCTCTGGGCAATGTGTAAGAATCATAACCCATGCCCAGTACTGAACATCATATCTCACAACTGAACTGACTTACTGTCAGCAGAAAATATTTGGAGGATAAGGACTGGTCTGCCTTCACTGCGCAGACTTCTGTACATATAGTACTGGGTGCACCACTGCTTTTAACACCATACTTTTCAGCTTCTTTGACATTATTCTGTCACATACTAACCTTGACACTGTGCCAGCTGACTGTCAGTGAAGGGGTTATTTCCATACAGCAAATCATGGCTGATCAAAGAAAATATATTAGCATTACATAGTAGAATTGTTCTTCAAAACTGATCTGAAATTAAGCTACTTATGAAGTGTGAGACCTGACATTGTCAGGATAATTAAACTATGTCACACCCCCCAAAAAAAAATAATAAAAACATAAAAAGAAATAGCAGTTTCAGAAACTCACTGTTAGATGTTAAAGCTTTTGAAAGGAGCTTGCTTCACCAATCTGTACTCTCCACCCACCTGCTTCTTAACATATACTAATTCTGATATTGTTCTATCTCAAAGAAAGAGGAATACTCTAACATACCATAGTTTAAGACTTAGTATCTATATCCAGTTTACTATCAAAATGTCGCCATTGCAAAAAAAATCCCATTCAGAACACTGAAAAGAAAACACGAAAGCATAACTATAGCAAAGGCACAATGTCAAATCTGCTGAACGAATTCAGCAGATTCAACATTATCGTTGAACAGATCACAAAATATCCGTGTAGGAGTTCAGGTAAATGAAACTCCTATACCTCACATCACGTTATTGCAGGGGGGGCAAGCCCTCCTGCATCTCCCCCTGTGGGGGGCTGTGCCCCC
Source organism: Protopterus annectens (assembly GCF_019279795.1). Taxonomy (NCBI): domain Eukaryota; kingdom Metazoa; phylum Chordata; order Ceratodontiformes; family Protopteridae; genus Protopterus; species Protopterus annectens. Next base: position 585,619,498 of record NC_056730.1, on the reverse strand, counting down.
CACACCCCATGCTAACTATATATTCCAACTCTGAGATCCCACTACAGTGAGGAAAAGGATGAATTTCCTAAAACTGCACTGTATCACAATGTCTGTATTGTACTTTGAGTGCATATCAGCAAATGCACTGTGGGTTCGCTGATATGAACTTTCGAACACGGAGATGTTCAGCAACATGGAAAATCAGATATCCATCTTTCGATTTTCCATCTGCGGAGCATCTCCATTCATCATTTTGATAGTAAACCTCTATACCCCAAGTGTACTTAAAGTTTCACTTCCACTGATAGTACTTAAGCATCTCAAATAGTCAATAGGTACCCAAAAGGCGGGTCTTGCAAAAAAATTCTGGGTTTTTCAGAAGAGCAGAAAATGGCTTTCAATAGTTAAATCTAAATTATCATGAAGCAAGATATTATTAGAGTTAGTATATGTCTTTAAAAAGGAAGATTAATGGCCTTTTCCAGGCTGATGACATTTTGTTCACGGAATTCAGAATTGTCTGTGAACTATATTAATTTTACCTAGTGATAATCTTCAGACTGAGGTTCAAAGTACAGATTTTTGATGGAATCCTAGACAATCTTGATTACTAAGTATAAGTACAAATGCTGTCAAATGTTCTTCATGACATAAAGAACGAAGGATGTAGGAGAGAGGTTATCAGAGAAAAAAAATGTCAAAGAAGGAATTAACCCATTTGTAATTATAAAATGGGTGAAAGTGACGGAGCTAGGATGTATCAGTAGGGCTGGATTGCTCATGCAATAAATATTGTGTTCGATACGGCTTTATTTTCCTACCTCTAAGTGAGGATCCTGGAGGCCAGGAACACTGGTGATGTGTTAGTTCATAATCATTCAATAACTACTGAATTAAGGCCTAAGGAATATCTCCTTGTATTCCTCTCAGGTGTTCAACGATATAAGAGCCACAAGGTATGCCAATATACCTCTGAAACATGTAACTGAAGTGCTTGCAAACTCTTACATGTATAACATAAATAGACCCTGTTGAAAATGCAGGGCAACCTCTAGCAAACATAAAGGTAACTGAACATCTCACTGCAATTACTGGGAATGATTACAAAAAGTTCCTTAGCTATACTTTTTAATTAGGTACATAATGCAAATGTTGCTGCTGAGCTTAAATTTAGGGAATTATATAATATTCAAAGAGGAGAATAAAACAAAAAATGTATTAAGGCTGAGATACATTCTATTCTGAAAGTGGAACATTGATTTTAGCAGGATTAAAGAAGAAAACTAATTATGGCTGTTGTAATTTTTAGTTAGTTATAAGTCTGAGCTATAAAGCTGAGGATGTAATTATACAGAGGGATGCACTGTCTGATGTGTGTGTGTGTGGGCTGAATAATATAACTGCAAGATGTAACTAAATGATGTGAAAGAATACATAAAGTAAATAAGTAAATGTTATAAAAGGAGGCATTAATCAGACAACTGACGCAAATTAAGTGAAAAGCTTCGGTAGTGGCTGTCCCAGGGTCAGTCTGGGAGCTGCATGTGACTCATGAGAGAGCAGGTAAATGACACAATGCAATGTTTTTTTTTAATTTTTTTCAGCTTCTGAAAATCATTAAAGGAGTTATTTAAATATCATTGTCATCAACCCCTTTTCCCACTTTTTTCGCCATGTAGTCATGGTGCCACTTCAACTGTCATCACCTCTCTCGATTCAGTGAACTCTCCTAGCTTTTTTGACAGTCATACCTGTCTATCACAAATCTTCTCTCACACATTCCATCAAACTGTTTGCTGGACATCCTCATTTTCATTTAACATCTTCCTGTCTCTCCCAAATCTTTTTCACAAAACTGTCTTCTGCTTTCCTGCATGTGCCTGAACCACCACAATCTGTTTTCTTTAACCTTCTCTGTAATTGAAGCTACTTTGGCTTCTGGTCTGGTGCAATCATTTCTCTATTTATTCTACAGTTTAGATCCTGCCATCCATATTAGGCACTTCACTACCTCCAGATACCTCAACTGCTCTGCCTTCACTGCCCAGGTTCCTGTCCATACAGTTGTACCAGTCACACTATTGCTTTTGAAACCTCACTTTTCAGCTTCTTTGGCATACTTCTGTCGTACACTAATCCTGACATTAGTTCACAGTAGCATCACTGATTATATCTTTGAGTTCCTCATTCAAACTTTCCTTCACCTCAACTACCCATCCAAGATACTTGAAGTTGTAATCCTCTTCCACAAGTTTTCCCTTTTTATCTTAATTTTCAGCTTCTTCTGATTCTCCCATTTGCTGCCATGACAAATGTCTTGTCTGTACTCAGTTTCATCCCATGTACCTTCAGTTTTGCATTCCATTCCCATAAAAGCTGCTGAAGTCCTTGATCAGAGTTTGCTTATAATGCCATATCATCTGCATAAAAATGTTTTTGACCTGCTCCCTCCAACCTGTTTGCTAATGTAGTAAATCACCAGTATGAAAAGCAGTGGACTCAGAACTGAATCTTGATGCACACTCACTCCCTCTAGGAACTCATTTGCGAGTCTGAACACATTATGCACATGTGTCATTAGGTCCTTATACATAGCCTGCACAAATTCTACCAATGTTTTCTGGATTTTGAACCATCATATAACTGACCAAATTAGCTTTCTTAAGACCTTATCATATGCTTTTTCCAAGTCTAAGAATTTCCATTTGGACTCCTTGTTCATCTCCAGCTTCTTATCCACTCTCTCTTTCTCATTGTAAACATCAGGTCACTTGTGCTGCATCTGAATCCAAGCTGCTCATCTCCCATCTTACTTTCTACTACACTGTGTATTCATTCATCAATCACCTTCTTCAGTACTTTCATGTAGTCTGACAGGAGTTTGATAGCACTGTACTGCTCACAGTTGTGGATGTTCCTCTTGCTATTTTACTCTGGCATTAGAATATTTCTCCAACCATCTGGAATATGTGTTTCTCCACTTCTCTTTACACTCAGGAGCCATTTCTTCCCTAACTCACCCAAAATCTTAATCGCATCTGCTGTGACTTCATCTGAGTCTATGGCTTTCTCTGATGTCATTTCCTTAGTGCTGTTCCTGCTTTTTCTACGGCGGGTTCTTCTTCCTCTTTCATCTAATGTTATGTATGCGGCAGTACAGCTTCTGTGGGGGTTTCATTCTTCAGAAGCTGCTGGTAGCAGTCCTACCACCTGTTTTTGATGTCCTGTGGACTGGTGAGTAGATTGTTGCTGGCAGTCCTTACGAATGTTTTTTGATGACTATCTCCTATATCCTTCTGTCTTTGCTTTACAACCCTATAGAGTTTATTTGTGCCATCTGCTTTCCAGAAGCTAATAGAGTGTTTCCAATGTCTTGTTCTTTGCTATTGTGACTGCTGTCTTAACTCTTTATTAGCCAATCAGTATTCTTTCTTAGCCTGGTCTGTCTTTTCTATCTCCCACTTTTTTCTTGCAGTCTTTTCTTTTGATAACTTCCTGGACTTCTAGATTCCACCACCAGCTTTCCTTATGTACCTTACTTAAATGCCTCCCTTTATTCAAGGATAACTCTTGAAGTAGTGTAATGTATGGACTTGTTTTCTTTTTTAGTTGTCTGCCTGACTTATCCAGCACTGATAATATCCCCCAATGTGATGTGATATATTTCTAGTGCCAGTGCTTCTCCGACTTTGGCTGCCATGTTTCACGATAATGTCGGTCTCACAGCACTTTATGTTTAACTCTTTGAACTGTTTCAAAACTATTGGTTGCTCAGCCATGTTTTCTGTTGACTGCATCCATGAGACATTGAAGGGTAAATAAATATTTAAAAACGGTTGTATTTTTAATAATATTTCTCTTGAAACATCCTGTAGAAAAATACTGCATATTGTTTGTTTACACTTCAGTGCTGAGGCCATCTCCAAAGTCATTAGATCTATCATTGAAATAAGCAGATAGCCCTGGGAGATATCCACAATATTTGTGTTTCTCCTTCAGCTTAGCTCACAAAACTGACATTTATATGCTTTATGCTTCTGACCTTTTGATGGTTGCCAGAAAGGAAGAAGTGTAAGAGCAATGGAAGATTAAAGCCAGAAAGGAAGAAGTGTACAAGCCCAGAAAAAAAGTAGAATAGGAGAAAAAGACGCCATCTCTTATTTCTTAAACACTGTCCACTAAATAATCTTTGAAGATTACCACAATAAAGGAGATAATGACTCTCACTAAGCCTAAGAAATAACAGTAAAACTGATACAGAGGCAAAATGTCAAAGCCCCAAAACAAACAGAGGTAAGAGAGAAAATGATACTGAGATCCAATAAATTGCCATTCATAGCTTAATCACTTCAACAAAAATCCAAGGTAGGGTGAGACATTTTATGATGCAACCAAAAATCTAAAGGCTTTTACAAGCATATATAAAAGCATCCATTATGTTCACCTGCTCGGGTGTTGAGTTTGCATCAAAGATGTCTTTGGCAGTTCTTTTGGTAGATTAATAAAGCCTGAAGGAAGAGTATTAAAAAGCAGTGAAAGAAGCAGAGCAGATCAGGGTAAACCAATACTTACAAGTCTTTTCAATTCCAGGCAGTTATCCAGTGAAGGGCAGACTGAACGCCAAAGTAGGTCATCCAGATTGTTAACCATACACCTCTAAGTAAATAAGGGTGTTTCCCCTGAGGAAAAATAACTTTGTGTGAGGCCTGAGTGATTCTGTACTTCAGTCTGGTGCTGATAAAGATAATTAGCAGTCCCTTCCTCTTAGTCTCCCCTTAAAACACATTTGGGGAGACTGTTTAATTAGTGTATCAGCAAATTACTAAAAACAGGAAATTAGATTATAACTTGTTGAATGTTGACAAGCCTCAGCCATTGGTAATACCCCAAATCCTTGATATA